>NC_069659.1:255755000-255835000 GCF_027244095.1 Hemicordylus capensis | reverse complement strand
CAACCTTTTTAATATTGTACAATGCCAGGATTCAGGTTGGGTATCATATGTTATACACAATGAAAAAGAAAATGCCTGGGGTAAACTAGAACCCTTTCCCTGACATACAGTACTAGCTTTCCATAGGAATGAGGCATTTCACATAACTGAAACATATAACTCCTCATCTGCATTGTCTAGTGGTATAATCTGGCATGCTTCTTCTGAAAGCATAGATCAGCATTTTAGTGCCTTTAAAAACAGACACATTTGCAGAGAATCATTTTTTTCAATGCCTGTTAATTATAAGGATAACCCACACACAAACATAAAGTCCATGGATTATCTATGGCCATCACGCCTCAGTTTGTGAGCTTCCAGGGAGTATCTGCTGGGCACTATAGAAGAGAGAGAGTATGCTGGAGTGTTGACTGAGGGTTAGTTCACACTCCAGTGCAGCATGCAGTCTGTACTTGCGGGGGGTGTGTGAGGGGCGGGGGATAAGTGGGACGTATCCCCTACTGCATGTACAATATTTTGTATGGCACAGTCCTTCATACAAGAATATATCAAATCAAATCTTTATTGTTACAGTCATTCGACCAGCAAAACACAAAGTACAAAAACTTTACATAAAAGCAAACTCGGTCAAATAAGTAATAAACTGTTAAAACATAAAACAGAGCTGTAACACCTGAGTTCATCCATTACATAATACTGAGGGCTCCATGCATTATAATAATCTAATGTTTAATTCAATCCAACCCCATATCTCACTTCTCAACATTTCTTATCCTGGTCTTGTTAGCCAGAAAACAATACTTCGCCACATTATAAGATACTACATCCCAATGGTCTGTTAAAAGTAATTCCAAATAGAGCTGCTCAGAACAACTGGGGTATGCGGTTTTTAAAAGGACTTGTATATCTCTCCCGCAAAGTTCGATAAAACTGACAATTCAAGATAACATGGGCCATTGACTCAACTTCCCCAGAACCACAAGGGCAGAAAGAGATCCTTACAGGGGATCTTACAGTATCTCCCCTCCTGGACAGCTGTTTCTAGGGCATTACACCCAGGCCAGCGTCAGAGCCCTCTGGAAACTAGGTACTAATATTTTGTTAAGGTATCTTGCCGAGCCAGACAGTGATGTATGATTACCTAAATAAGTGTCAACCCCTATCTGGACAAGAAGATATGCTGCTCACACAATCTATCCACCTTTTGAAAAGGTTGGTTCGATTATATGAGAAACACACATAAATAATTTTTTTATTTATTATTATTTATTATTTTTTAGTTGATTATTTGCTTAACAATGTAAAAACCAAGTGGTAGATGTTTGGATATTACTTGGAGATTTTGCCCTGTGATTCCCAGATGTTACATCACTTCCCCTGTGATTCTCAGATGTGACATCACTTTCCCTGTGATTCTACAGTGTTACATCACTGTTCTTCTGCAATTTTTGGATGCAAGTATAATTTCCAGATTATTGTAAACATTAAAATCAAAGGATGGGCAGATTCACTTGAAATTAAATACACAGAGTTCTGCCATCCTTCACTAAATGTCTGCCAATTTCAGAGCTCTTTGCCTGGCCCTTTCCCCCACTGATGTTTACATTTTCCTCATGGACTTCTAAGGGTTTTTTTAACCAATCAGAAATCTGATAATGATACCTATAATGATACTTTTAAGGGCCAAAGAACCAATCCAAATGACTATTGGATATAATTGAATCCAATCTGATATTTTCAGCCATGCACAGGCCTAGTATATGCTTGGGTGAGATATTGCTGTCCTAACCTGCACATCATACTTTGCTGCCGAAGTGATCTCAATGAGATTTCCCAGACACTATCCCTCAAATTTTATTGGAAACACCTTGGACATTCCCCTATCTTAATTTTATTAAGCACTTTATTAAGCACAACAATGCAGACAGCCTGAGCAGCCGCATGACCAGGGACTGAGATAGAATGGTGCACTCACGTCCTTCTACCTCAGTTAAAGTCTGGAGAAAATACTTGGGCTACCTGGTGGGGCAGCACTCCACATGAGCAGCCCTACCCAGGTAGGCTGTGTAAGCCCAGATAGGACTGCTTGTGTGAACAGCCCCAAATATATTTCTAGACTGCAAGCCAGTTAGACTGGTAAACTCACTTTTTGGAGGACAGAACCTGTTGCTTTTGTTACAGGGCTCACACATTATGCTTTATGTATGTGCATGCATATGTAAGAGTAAAATGTTCACATTCAACAGATAATAAGCTAGGCACATGCATCAGAACATAAGAACAGCCCTGCTGGATCAGGCCCAAGGCCCATCTAGTCCAGTACTGTTTCACACAGTGGCCCACCAGATGCCACTAGGAAGCCCACAGGCAGGAACTAAGGGGATGCCCTCAGGGAATACATGCTATGCCATGTGTGTAAAGCAACCTAGAAAGAGGTAAATTGGGCTTTTTCACACCTCTGTACCCATGACTCAGAGTTGTACAAGTAAGCTGCCTCCATTGAAAAATGTTCACAGGACTACTTGGAGGTGGGGTTTGAGGCTTAGAGATCTCCTACCTCATTTGTGGTCAGAACCTCTGTTTGGGTAAGCAAATCCAAGAAATGCACGAGTAAGCCAGGCCTGGCGTCCATTGCTGAAATTGGGACTGATTGTCCTCCATGCCTTCCCAGCATGCTTGGTGTTGGCAGTTGTTTGGAAAGCCTCATGACATCATCAGCTGCCCTCTGATTGGCCACAAATGAGCAGGAGGTTGTTACCAAAGTGTTATCTCTGAAGAGGAGTCTTCCCACCCTGTCTATTAACTCTTCTTGAAAGAGAATATGTCTGATACATGCTTATTCAACCTGTGAGAAATCAGAGCTGAAGGTGTGTTGCCAAACTTGCTTGTGCTAATGACTAGTCCATGCCAAGGTGCTGAGGCAGTGCGGGGTGAAAAGTTGACTAGAAGCTATTAGCCTTGGCCTGGAGCTTGTTGCATTTGCTCAATCATGGAGAAGGGTGGCTTTTTTCACAACCCAGAGTATTGCTTTTGGCAACTATGTGCACCCAGCCCTGCTGAAGTTGCTCCAGCTACAGAATAATAAATTGTGCTTTGCAGAATGGCACATCTATGGATGGCAGCCTCTGTAGCCCCAACTATGTATTGTTTCCAGGCCTGCTGGGTCTCGATGGATCCATTGAAAAGGTTAGTCAGTCCACACAACCAGAAGATTCTACTCTGGGATTATTCTAATGAAAAGCGGTATAGAAATCAATCAATCAATCAAACAAACAAACAAATAACAAGGCAGGAGAGCTCTCCTTTCCTCCTACCTTGGTTAAGAGCAGAGTACAAATGCTGGGCTACCTTACTTTGAGCAATCGGGGTTGGAGTGATTGTCATAAGTTCGTACAATCATACAAACCAGGATAGAATGCTTTCTACTCTGATTTTGATGATTGTGTGATCAGGCCTATTGTTATTTAGGGGATTAAAAAAAGACTTGACTGTGTTGTTTGATCTGTGATGGCTGCTTTAAACATGCTATTGTCATCAAGTGGTGAGCCTGCACATGAGCAAGTGAGAATATGCCCTAAAGGGAACCACTCTTGTCATCTGAAATCTGGCTTAATTGGGCTTTAGTGTCACAAATGAAATGACAGTGAGGGAGGGTTCATACAGCATGGTGGCAAGTAAGGTGATGCAAACTTCTGTTTCCCAGCAAGCAAATGCTCCCAGGATTGAATCCTGATTATCTATCCTGGTTAACCAAAGCAGTTTGGTTAGGACTACCCTGAAATTCTGGGTTCATACCATCATCTCTGCTGGGCATTATCCTGATTAATTTTTTAACCAAGATCGTTGTGCTTGTGTGAACCCAGCCATTTTCTAAGATTCTGAGCAATGGTCAACACTGGGGCATTTCTATTTCTCCAAACACAAGCATACACAATTTCTTTGCTTTTCTATTTTGTTTAAGATCCAGTCTGAACACAGTAGGATTTGAAAGCTTGCTGTCTATTTTGGGAGAGTTGGTACAAATAATGGTATTAGCTGGTTGATGTTTTGGTTGTTTTTTTCTAACAGACCATCATCAGCTGCCACAGACACCATCTATACATTGAAATGGTTTTTATCTCATTTTTGTTTATATATTTCCTAGTTTGTTTGCTTGAACTAGAATGCAGAAAGGCTTTGTCTGTGGCCTTGTCTGTTTTGAAAAAAGTGGAGGATTTATTGGTGTTTTTTAGCTTTATTTAGTTTCATTTTACCTTTTTACAATTTTGACTGCCTGATTTTTATTTACAGCCAGACATGGTGGGTAGTTTGGGAAAATGTCCTTTCCTTCCAGGCACTATTCCCTATCCTTGTGTCAGTTCTTCTCTGGGCAATCTATAATCCAGGCCTAACTCATTTACTCACTTTTGGGCCTGTATATCCTACCCGCAGGATGGCAACACCCACTGTCCCTGGCATCAATGTGGCTCTCAATGCCCTTGAGATCAATGTTCCTGATGACATGGTGTCCCTCTCCACTTATATGCACAAGGACCCCTTGGCCTTCAAGTTCTTAAGAAAGCATATTTCATAGGGAAGCATAAATCTCTCTGCCTCTCAAACTACAAGCCCTAGAATCCTCCACTGTTGCCAGACAGCCCAATTTCGGGGGAGCCCAGATAGCACCCCTCTATCTTTACTACTTGGGAAGGCTATATATCCCAAGACTATGGGATTGTTGTCTTTATGGTGAACCTTCACCTGCCTGGGTTTGGCAAGACCAACAGCTGGTCACTCAGCACAAGCAAAGCATGGGGCAACATGCCTCAAGGTCAGAATAGCAAGACTGAATGGGACACCCCCACCCCTCTCTTTCAGAGAGAAGGCAGTAGCCAACAAGCAGAACCCATTTGAAATGTGGATCAATCAGGTAAATAATTCTCCCTTTCGCAAGAGATAACAGTGGAGCATTCCTCGGGAGCCACACAGATGAGTGGCGCGCATTTCATTGTTCTGAATTTGAATGATGGCAATTTGAATTCTGAACTTGGCTGGCAAGGATTCAGGGAAATGAGCGCACCAAAAATGGAGATGTGTAATCTTGTATACCTGGAGGGCATCCTGTTGTTGAGATAGTCAGTTCAGCAGCTCTATTCAACATGTACCACACATCTACACAACTTTGCCTTTGTTGAGCAAATTAACACTCAGAGAGACTAATGCCACACAGCAAAGAACTTCTTTGTTCTGTGTGGAAGCTGCCATCTTCAGGGTGGGTAGAATGGCTTGGAAACCGCCTCAGTGCAGGTACAGTGGGTATAGGAAAGAATCACCCCCTTTGATAGACCTTAAATTCCGGTTCCCTTACATCCTGAAATGAAAATACAAAGAAAATTCCCTTCACCAGCTGTACTTATCCAATGCAACCTATAACATCCAACTGAAAAACATCACAATTACAGTCCAGAAAAAGTGTCAGAAATAAAAAACAAGAATTGCTGAGATTGAAAAAGGATCACCCCCCCGCCAATGTCAATATTTCGTTGAACCACCTTTTGCTTTAATAACAGCCTTGAGTCTGTTGGGATACTTCTCTATCAACCTTGCACATCTAGACGGAGCAATATTTGCCCACTCCTCCATACAGAACTGTTCAAGTTCGGTCACATTGGATGGTAGGTGTTGGTGGACTGCTATCTTCAAATCTCTCCACAGATTTTCTATGGGATTTAGGTCTGGGCTCTGACTGGGCCACATGAGGACGTTCACTTTTTTCTCCTTCAGCCACTGTGTGGTCAATTTTGCTGTGTGCTTCGGATTGTTGTCATGTTGAAAGGTGAATCTTCTGCCCATCCTCAACTGTCTGGCAGAGGGTAGCAGGTTTTCTTCCAGAATCTGACGGTATTTTGCCCCATCCATTTTTCCTTCTACCCTAACGAGAGCCCCAGTCCCTGAGGCAGAGAAACACCCCACAACAGGATGCTGCCACCTCCATGCTTCACTGTAGGTATGGTGTGTTGTGGATGGTGAGCTGTGTTGGATTTACGCCAGGTGTACTGTTTGGTGTTGAGGCCAAATAGTTCAATCTTGGTCTCATCTGACCATAAGACCTTTTTCCATTTGGCATCAGAATCTTCAAGGTGCCTTCTGGCAAAGCTCAAACAAGCTTTAATGTGGCCTTTCTTGAGAAGTGGCTTTCTCCTTGCGACCCTCCCGAACAAGCCACATCTGTGGAGCGCTCGTGAAATTGTTGTCACATGCACAGAACAACCACTCTTTGCCATGAAGTCCTTTAACTCCTTCAGAGTGGCCATTGGCCTCTTGGTAACCTCTCTTACCAGTTTCCTCCTTGCTCTTCCATCCAGTTTGGAGGGCCGACCGGATCCAGGGAGGATAGCAGTCCACCAACACCTACCATCCAATGTGACCGAACTTGAACAGTTCTGTATGGAGGAGTGGGCAAATATTGCTCCGTCTAGATGTGCAAGGTTGATAGAGAAGTATCCCAACAGACTCAAGGCTGTTATTAAAGCAAAAGGTGGTTCAACGAAATATTGACATTGGGGGGGGGGGTGATCCTTTTTCAATCTCAGTAATTCTTGTTTTTTATTTCTGACACTTTTTCTGGACTGTAATTGTGATGTTTTTCAGTTGGATGTTATAGGTTGCATTGGATAAGTACAGCTGGTGAAGGGAATTTTCTTTGTGTTTTCATTTCAGGATGTAAGGGAACCGGAATTTAAGGTCTATCAAAGGGGGTGATTCTTTCCTATACCCACTGTATATATCAGGGCAGGTATATATTCAAGGTATATTTACCTCATGGGCTTGGAATCTGTTTGGATCACAGTCTTATGGACTCTCATAATGGCGAATCATAGCCCTTCATCCCTCACTTTTCTTCCCCACCTTTCTACCTATTCCTTGCGAGAAGACATTGGCCAACATGCAACAAACACACCAACTTAACTGAGAAGGATAGGTAAACTAGTCTTTCCTCCCCCCTCACTTTTCAGCTTTCCCGCTTTCAAGCATGTTCCACAGCAAACCTTAAGCCAGGCTCTAGTCTAAGCACCTTAGCCAAGCCAACCGATCCATACTTAGGACTCCATGCTAAATTTACGATAGTCCTACTCTTGCCTAGAATATCAGCTAAGATTTATTGCCTTACCTAACAGAACTTTTGCATTCCGTACCTCCATTTACCCTTAATCAGGGGTATAGCAAGGTTCCCGATGGCCAGGGGACAAAGTTGAGCCTGGGGGCCTCACCCCAGTGCCACAAGCCACGCCCCCTGCATCTGATGTCAGACACAAGGGGTGGGGCAACCTAGCCTGCCCAAGCCTTCCCCTCCCCTCCCCATTTCCTTGAACTCACCAACACCATTCAGTGAAGAGTGGGAGGGCGGCCGCTGCCACTGTGGCCAGCAGCAGCACTGGATCAGCGGAGCAGAGCCAGGCTGGGCTGGGAGCCACTGTCCTCTTCCTCTGGGGGTGCAGCAGTGGATCAGGACCATGCAGCCCCTCCTCTGGTGGCTCCTGCATGGTGGCCAGTGGGTGAAGCAGGAGGGAGGAGGAGGAGGAAGTGCAGGGGGAGGAGAAAAACCATGCACCCCAGCTTCAGGGCACCAGCGCCCAGCACGGTAAGGGTGGTTGTGGCAGAAGACCCATGGACCCTGAACCTTTTGGATCCTCTGATCCTCCGGGCCAGGGGACATTTGTCCCCCCTTGTCCAATGGACACTATGTCCATGTCCTTAATATAACTTTTGAACTGTATTTCTGCCTCCTCATCTTTTCCAAGATACCAAACTTGCTCAAATTTGATGCTAGGACCAAACTGCTCCCTCTGACCAAGCTAATTTCCACACTTGAAGCCAAAAAGACATCCGGAGCATCCAGCCAGGATTCCAGGGCAGTTCTGGTAACACCACACATGTACATTTTCTCTGTGGTACAGAAGAGCCCTGGTCCAGCCATACATTGTTCAGAATGTTGTTTGTTCTGCTCTCACAATGCTTCTGACTGGCTCCAAGGAATCTCACATTCCAGACACCCCATAAACATACATACCTTCAAGCATAAGCCACAATTTAGTCTAAATTTCTTTCCTCATGGTAACGGGGTTGCTGCAGCAGCCTGGCCAGGGACACCTGTATCTCAGGGCCTCAGTAAAGTGAGCCTTTTTCTTTCCTCCATATTTGGGCTGTGCCTGCTCACCTTCTTTATCTCTTCTTTGAAACAAATGTTTGTAAAATGGGTCACTGCATGTGCTACATCATCATCATCATCATCATCATCATTGTGTTTATATTCCTCTCTTCCTCCAAGGAGCCCAGAGTATTACATACTTAAGTTTCTCTTTCACAACAACCCTATGAAGGAGGCTAGGCTGAGAGAGAAGTGACTGGCCTAGAGTCACCCAGCTAGTATTATGGCTGAATGGGGATTTGAACTCGGGTCTCCCTGGTTCTAGTCCAGCACTCTAACCACTACACCACGCTGGCTCTCATGTGCAGGAACCCAGCGGCATCTGTGAGAGGAAGGGATTCAACCTCAAAGGATGCACATCCAAGGACCTGCGTCCTCCAGGTTCATCTCCATCTCCTTTAAACTGCCCAGAAAGCAGCATTTTTCTGTGTAAAAACACTGCACAGGGCTGCACAACTTTGGCCCTCCTGCCAATGTTGGACTACAACTCCCATCATCCCTGACTATTGGACACTGTAGCTGGGGATGATGGGATTTGTGTCCAACAGCTGGAGAGCCAAAGTTGTGCAGCTCTGGTTTAAAGAGATGCAAGTTTGGGGCGGTATAGAAATTTTGTAATTAAATAATAAATTAAAGGATCTGGTCCAGGGAATATTGGGCTCATGCTGCTGCGGCATGCTTCCCTTCAGCCTAAGAGCAGGCCTCAGCAACTTAGACCTGTTCTGCTCTAATACTGCTTGCTAGGGCCTTGCTCTTTGTTGCCAGACTTCCATGGCAATTTGAGGAGCAGTATACAAAGCCACCAAATGGCGCAGTGGGAAATTGAACCCCCGCAAAAAGAAAAGAAGAAGAAGAAGAAGAAGAAGAAGAAGAGGAGGAGGAGGAGGAGGAGGGAAAGGGAAGTAGTTGTTGGAAAACCAGCAATAACTAAGTATCTTGGCTTGTTTTTCAGGGCTCTGTAAGATTTAATATGTTTCTAATTTAGAAAGGATTAGGCACTGTATTTCGTTTGGTTATTAGAGTGGCTTCAACTGTGGGCAGATATTTCAAAACTACTTGATTCCTTCTTGCCGTTTCTTGCCTTTACCGTAATGTTGTTATTATTGTTGTTTATTAGGAGGACAGGACTTGTGTCCTTCCTCCCCCACACTGCTTGCGGTGGGGGCGGGGGCAGCAGTCTGCAAAGGAGCACAAGTACAGAAGGATTTGGGTGGAGCTATTAACCAAAACTGAAAAGATTTTTTAAAAAACGAATTTAATGAAACTACCATCAAGCATCGAGCCATTTGTCATACCACATGGTGCAGAGACAGCCTTGACTACAAGTATGCATTTGTTAAATGTTCTCACAAAACTGTGATCATTAATTCCAAAGCACCTGTTTGCAAAAGGAAATATATGTTTTTGAGCTGTCGTGCAGTGCAAGACAGTTGTTAAAAGTCTGGAGAGAATGTGATTTTATAGCATTTTAATAACATAGCCAAAGATACCTTTAGCTCCAACAAAGATGTTTTTCCTCCCGCCGCCCAGACTGAAGCTAAGGATTAAAATCAGCTTTTTATGCAAGATGCATATTATATAAAACTCTTAGGTATACTATTAACATATTTAAATTACCATAAAAATAAATGGTGCACCAAACCTTCCAAAGTACCTTTTAAAAGGGGGAGGGGGTGGAATTAGACATTATTCTCAAGGAAACATTTTACATGTGGACATGCTCAAAATTCATTATTTCATTGCACAGCAGAGAATATATGATTCACAAAGAAAAATGGGTAGAAAAGCAGAATAGATAGAGGTTGTATAGCAAGTAGGCAACTATGGAGCAAGATTTACATACATATATTTATATTGCCACAGGAAACTGTTTTACTTGGGAGAGCCTCCCGCTCACCGGACCTCTTTCTGCATGTGTATAGGATAGAGACATAAGAAGAACACAGCTGGATCAGAGCAAGAACCATGTTGTCCAGCATTTTAGCCATGGCTCCCAGAAGCCCACAAGCAAGGCAAGAAAGCCATCTCCTCTCATTTGTCCCCAACCATCAGAAGTATACTTATTGGGTAGGATTTAGCTATCATCGCTAACAGCTGTTGATAGGACTATCTTCCACAGATGTTTCTAATAGTTTTTTAAAAGGTAAATGCTATTAAGATTTGTAATGATTTTTACAAATACCATCATTTCCCACTCCCTGAGCCCCTCCCAGATAAAGGAGAGTAAAGCCATATAAGTTAGTGTCCATCACCTCATAGCCATGAATTCCATAAATTAATATACACTTTCTTTAGTCTATCCCAAACTAATGCTGTTGCTTGAACACTAGGAAAATCTCCTGCCTAAGACGGGAAGAGAGATCGAGAGAGAGCGAGAGGACAAACCCTATGGAAACAGGGCCTGGATATTTGGAACTACCATCTTTCCTGCTGTTTATGATTTTTTCATGTTACAATATCCTTATGGGAATTCTAACCTACTGTGCCAGATCAGGGTTGACTGCATAAGATGTTGAAAGTACCCTAAATGGCTACACTAATTGAAATTCATGTATGTGTTTGTGTGTGTGTTGTGTGTATTCCTCTCATTGCCATGAAAACCTGTTTGCAAAAACTGAGTAATCAGTAGCAATTGCTATAGTGCTGGTGATTTTACAACGCTGAACTGATCGCCACTAGTATATCTGGAGGCTTATTTAAGGAAAAGAAACCCAAGATCTTAGAGAACAAGGCAGCTGTTTCACAGAAGTGCGTGTATCCCACTCTACGAAAGAGTGACTGTTGCTACTCACAGCTCCCCAAGGAATAGCACGTTTAGACTTAGGCTATTATGAAAATAGACTTAACTGCAAGAAGTGAAATAGAGTGCTGTGACCATTATTTTGGTCCAAAAGGTGTCATAGATGCTGCGTGTCTGAAATTCACAGCCTAACAATATTTGGAGCACATCTCACACAAAGCAGACTTTTTTTCTAGCCTCCCTTGGACTAATATATTTGCATTATAGCTGAATCTAAAGATTCCCTTTGTACTCAAATAACTTCTCTATGCAGCCTCATGATATTCAAGACCCTTCACTGGATCTGAGAGCTTGTAGGTAACATGAGACTTCCCCTGCCCCAACCCAGATACCTCAGAAGTGAGTAAGAAGGGAGCCTTTCCCCCCACCAGATTAGATGGTCAGGAAAAGCTCAAAAGCAAAACAAACAAACAAACAAACAAACTCAGGAAAACAATAATATATAAATAAAACCACAGATTTGTATAACCTGACAGACACTGAGGATGTTCTCATGTGCAGCCTAAAACCGGCTAGCAACACCCAACCTGGGGTAGGCTGCACGTGAGAATCACTGGGATCAAGTCCAATCCCGGCAGGGAAGCGCCGCCTAGCCCTGCTTCATTGCCCAGCTGTTAGCTGAGATTAAGGAAGCGAGCATTCTCCTAACCTGGGCTGTGGGCCCGTGTGCAAACTGAGCTACATACTCGCCCGGCAAGACACAGAGACGGGTGCCTAGAGCACCTGTCTCTTGCAGGAATCTCCCCATGCATTGTGCATGTTGTGCAGTGCATTGTCGTATTAATGGAGGCTGGGATTCATTTACCCGTGCTGCTGGGAGCAGTATGGAGATTCATCTGCACTGCTCTTGGCAGTGCTGGTCATGTGAGCTGTGAGCAGTCATCTGGGGGGAGGTAGGTTCAACACTGCCTCCTCCACACACTGCCCAACTGCACCTGCACACAGTTGTGTGAACAGCCCCACTAATAGCATATTACTATTTTGAGAATAGGCTAACTGTGAATTCATGGCAAAGACTTAGATTGTTCCTCTCTGGGTCAGCTTTTAAGTTAACTGCTCCTTATCTCCCTCTGTTGCCAGTGCTCCTCCATGACCACATCATTGCTATTGGCACACAGTAAAGAGCTTCTGAATAAGCACTATTTCAACTGTTGCACAATAATAGCATCGCTACTGTCACCTTAAGTGGTGCGGCGGGGAAATGCTTGACTAACAAGCAGAAGGTTGCGGGTTCAAATCCCTGCTGGTACTATATCGGGCAGCAGCAATATAGGAAGATGCTGAAAGGCATCATCTCATACTGCGTGGGAGGAGGCAATGGTAAACCCCACCTGTATTCTACCAAAGAAAACCAAATGGCTCTGTGGTCATCAGGAGTCAGAATCGACACTTTACCTTTACTGTTACTACAGCTGAATTAGCATTCATACAATGCTGTCGGCACAAATTAGGTGACCATGACTATCTGGCAAAGTACAGTTTCCAGGGCCCAGCAAACTACTTCTGTATCTATGAGTGTGACCTAAACCCTAACTCTAACCCTACCAAACTGTAGAGTAAAATTTATATTTGTGCTCAGTTGCAAAATTAAGGCATTTATTTTTAAAAAAATACACATATGTATTACATCCATAAAATTTCAAGTTGTGCTGAAATAGTGTGAGGTTCAATTTCTGCTATGAAATTTTGGAGGCTGCAAAAATATTTATGAAAGACCTCTGCTTTCCACTTATTTGTGTATTTTTTCTTGCCAATTTACCACCACTGTATCTTTATTTGCTGCTGCTTCTTCAGCATTTTTATTTTTATTTTTATTTTTCCTTGAAAGGGGTTTCAACAATATGGTGCAGCAAGAATTTCACCCCACTTGTAGTTGCACATAATTGCATTTGCCTATATGATGGTATGTGTTCAGAACTTGACAATTAAGCATGACTAGATTGAGGTGTCTCAGCAAATGGGATACATTCCCTCTTCACCTGTAATAACATAAGAACAGCCCTGCTGGATCAGGCCCAAGGCCCATCTAGTCCAGCATCCTGTTTCTCACAGTGGCCCAACAGATATCGCTGGATGCCACAGGCAGGAGTTGAGGGCATGCCCTCTCTCCTGCTGTCACTCCCCTGCAACTAGTACTCAGAGGCATCCTGCCCCTAAGGCTGGAGGTGGTCTTCAGCCCTCCAACTAGTAGCCGATGTTAGACCTCTCACCCATGAAATTATCCAAACCCCTCTTAAAGCCATCCAGGTTGTTGGCTGTCACCACATCTTGTGGCAGAGAATTCCGCAAGTTAATTATGCATTGTGTGAAAAAGTACTTCCGTTGGTCCTAGATTTCCCTAGGTCCTAGAGTTCCCAGCAAACAATTTCATGGGATGACCCCTGGTATTGTGACCAGAACTGTATGCAATATTCCAAATGTGGCCGCACCATAGATTTGTATAAGGGCATGATAATACTAGCATTCTTATTTTCAATTCCCTCCCTTATGATTCCTAGCAAGAAATTTGCCTTTTTCACAGCTGACGTGCACTGAGTCAACACTTTCAACTAGCTATTCACCACAATCCCAAGATCTCTTTCCTGGTGAGTCACCAACAGTTCAGATCCCATCAGCGTATATATGAAGTGGGGTGTGTGTGTGTGCCCCAAGACGCATCACTTTACACTTGCTTACACTGAACCCCATTTGCCATTTTGTCACCCAGTCACCCAGTTTAGAGAGATCCTTTTGAAGCTCCTCACAATCCTTTTTGGATTTCACTACCCTAAATAGTTGGTGTCATCTGCAAATTTGGCCACTTCTAGACTAGTCCCACTACTGTTCCCTGGGGGACCTTGCCTCTTACTTACTTCCACCATGAAAAGTGTCCATTTATTCCTACCTTCTGTTTCATGTCCTTCAACCACAGGGACGCTGTGCTGTGGATGGATAGGGCCAATTGCTCTCCCCTGCTAAATAAGGAGAATCACCACTATTAAAAGGTGCTTCTTTGTTCTGTTAGCAGGATGGACTATACAGGTATGGAAATTAAGCAGTTGATGACTTATTGCCTAGACCTTTATAGAAGCCAGGACTGATAATTACATGACAGAACAATAGTTTAAAAAAGCATTTCTCTATCCATGTATCTGACCGTACTTGGGGTCCCACTCATCACCAGCCTCTTTCAGCCAACCTTTATCCTTCAGCTGCCACTCTCAGCTGTCACACTCTGACACTCCTACCTGTCACTCACTCTCATTCTGTCCAACATGGGAGACAACTTGGTGTTTCTGTCCTTGCATATATGCATACTGAATCTGATCACACTATGGTCACTGTTCCCTAAAGATTCCATGAAGCTGACATCTCACACCAGGTTCTGAACACCACTCAGGATTAAGTCCAAGATAACCTTTTCTCTGGTTGGTTCCATGATCAACAATTCTAGGGCACAGTCATTCAGCATATCTAGAAATTTGACCTCTTTGTCATTATTTGAATGTGAATTTACCCAGATTATGTGTGGGTAATTGAAGTCACCCATTATTACAGCTCTGTCTCTCTTTGATGCCTCACTGATTTCCTTCTGCAACTCCTAGTCACTGTCGATGTTTTGATCAGGAGGGTGATAGTACATTCCTAGTAACACATTTCCTTTCAGGCCTTTAGTGTTACCCACAGAGTTTCTGTGGAGGACTCCTGTCTTCCTAGGTTTTCTAGCTTGTTAGATTCTATCTCTTCATTAACATATTCCACTCCTTCCCAATTTCCCCCTCCCTGTCTTTTCCATAGAGATTATATCCAAGAATAACAGTGTACCACTGATTCTCACTGTTCCAACAAGTTTTTGTTACACCCACTATATCTATGTTTTCATTAGTAACCAAGCACTCCAGCTTGCCCAACTTGGCTCAGAGGCTTCTGGCATTGGCATATAAGCACCCATGACCTGAATCTCTTACCTGGTATGTGTCATCTTTCTTATGGCCATTTGAGATCTTTGACCAGCTAGCACTTCCTTCTGTCCTTTACCTGGTTCTACTCTGTCTCCTTCTGATTTATCTGAAGTATTTACACTCTCACACCTTAAGGGATGGCATTTGCTGAACTGGATACTTTCCAACTCCTGTTGGCTACCCCCCAGGCATCATTTTTATAAGCTGCTCTGTGACCTCTTTTATTTTAAGCGCCAACAGTCTGGTTCCATTTTGGTTCAAGTGCAGCCCGTCCCTTTTGTACAAGCTCATCTTCTTCCAAAATATATCTCAGTGCCTAACAAATCTAAACCTGTCTTCCCTGCACCACCATCTCATCCACAAATTGAGACCCCTCAGCTGTGCCTTTCTCACTGGCCCTGCACATGGAACAGGTCGCATTTCTGAGAATGTTACCCTGAGGGTACTGGACTTCAATATGCTACCTAACAGCCTAAATTTTGCTTCCAGGACCTCTCAACTATGTTTCCCAACATCACTGGTGCTGATGTACACTACGACAGCTAACTCTTCCCCAACACTGCCTAACAGCCTATCTAGACACTGCAAGACGTCTGCAGCCTTCACACCAGGCAGGCAAGTTGTGTGGTCTACACACAGGTTACAGGCCCATCTCTCTATACCATCTATACATCTATCCCATTGCAAACATTTCACATTCTTTCCAACAGGAAACAAAAATATCACTCAAACAGACAGCTGTGAGCAAAAATGTTCACAAAATGTGCCCCCTCCATTTTGTGTCAGTACTAATAACTACAGCATTCTGTGATTTTTTTATTATTATTCATGCCCTTAGTTCAAACATTCATTAGGCATCATAACTATGTACTTTCCTCACCTGGTGGAAGAGTGGGCTTTCTTCCTCACCTCTAAGATACAGATACAGTATCTTGGTAATCTTTCTATTACTGTCTCACCTCTAAAATACAGATAAGATACATATCTAATGTGAACTGATCCCATGAGAATGCATGATTGCACAATCTTTTTGCCCTATTTTTGGAGAGAGAAAATCCTCACAGTCTGGGCTTCCATGCAATCAGGCATTTATGTGGAGTGGTTGACAAAATATGTTATCTGCATGCTTGTGGGGAAGAGGGAAGCTTGTGCCTCCATTATGCAAGAAAATGGGGCATAATTTCATAAGTGTAAACCAAAAGTATGGGTCTATAAAAAATTTCTGACATCAAAAACAAAATGCCACCAAATGGAGGAAATGTATATGAGATAAGGCCTAGAGACAAGAAGTACTTGCATAATGAAGACTGTCTCCCAACCCCACCCCCGTGTTCTATCCCTAGCCAATGATGTTAAAGTTACTGACTCCTCCACACTGTAGCCATTTTGCTTTCATCTATGGCCTTCTTATCCCACTCCAGTTCTACAGAGACACAGCTGTTCTCCATATCCTTTCTCTATCTTGCCTCTGACCATGTGTACATACATACTTTCACTTAATCTCCTGTCCTATATACACCTGCTGCCTCCTCTTTCTTTCTGATCCCCACAATCAGACTGAGGATATTGGAAAACAAATATAAATTTCATTGAATGTATAAGGGCTATAGAATTTTCCACATTTGATTATACTGATTTAATTTAACTTATCTGGTCTATTTATAGTAGACATCTGGAGAAAGGGGCCCACAACAACAGACAAGAGCACTTCCAGATACAAAATCATCATCACTCATTCAGTCCTGTTACACATGGTCATAATTCCCAGGGCTTCTCCGTACATGTGGCAAGTTTTTTTCTGAGAAGACTGCCACCTGGCTGCATGGCAAAGCTCATGAAGTTGCACATCAGTTAGCTTAAAGATACAAATAGGCATGAGAAGGAGGAGGGGATTGGTTTACTGCCTTCCGATTTCACAAAGGCAGTAAAGCATGCATACTTAGACTGCCTTGCTCTGTTGGGGGAGGAGGGGCTTTAACCCAGGTAAGAAGCTGTTCCCCAAGCGCTCAGCTTCCTAACTGTAACACTCCTGCATGTGATGGCAAAATAGTTTGGGAGGAGAAGGTAGGCATGAAGATAGATAAATGTGTAACATTATATAGACAGATTTACCTGCTGACAACCTTGCTTTTTCTACAGCTGAAATTATAATACAACAAATATATTTACCTTATTATGCATAACATTTATTATCAAATAAGATGATAAGAAGCAAAGTTAAGCTATTAGATAACAGTCCTTACTGCCAAGAGCCATAATCTGACACAGACTGAGCCTGGTACAGTAGTCAATTAATGGCTCAGTGCTCATACAATAATGACCTACTAACCTGACGGTGTGTTGCTCTCACATTTTGCTATCTCCTGGGACGCTACTGTCACTGTGTTATCTATTGCCTGCTTCCCTATCAAAGAAAATAAGCAGAGCTGAAATGTATGTACGCATCAAGCTCTGTAGTTCATTGCACACCAACCCTGGCAACTGGAGGAACAATAGATTTATAAGTTTATCCTACATTAAACCAAACATGCCTGACTGCACTGTAAATTACCAAATAATAAACCAGGTGGTGTAAGATCCTGACTTGGACAGAATATAAAAATCTATCAACCTGTAAAATACAATAACCATAAATGTGCTATGTAGCTGATGGCTCAGGTAAACTATCCACCTCCAGCAACCATGGTTTTTCCTCAAGGAAATAGCAGCAAAGGTTATTCTCCTCCTAAATTTAGGTTCTGTGTGCCTTCTTCTTATGCACAAAAAATATAATTGAGTTAAAGAAAATCACAGTGGAAAATCTGTTTGTTTTGTTTATATTTCTTTGCCTCATATGAGGCTGTTTCACAGTAACGTGCAAGCATATTGCCAGAGGCATTTCGGTCTGATCTGGAAAGAGAAGACGAACAAATGTCCTAGTGCACATGACTTCTCTATTCAGACTTAACATTTAAATTAGATTGCCAAAGTACAGTAAGCACTCCATGAATGAACTGCTAGTATGGGACATTTGCTGCTTCCCAATGTATTCAGTGTCTTTTCTTTTTTTCCTTCTTCTTCTGTTTTTGAGAATGTGGAGAAAGACAAAAATCTATGCTGGCTCAATACAACATTTCACACATATTCTACACACCATTAGCCTCTCTTAAATTAAAATTGGAACTTTTTCATTTTATTTTTTTAAAAGTCTCCATCCTTTCCAAAATTAATTCCCTGTGATTTAAGAAGGTGGGAAGGGGGTTATTTCAAGAAAAGCCATGTTCAAAAATATCCAATAAATGGCAACTTCCAGTTCAATAAAGCTAATTAATTCCATTTTAGGAGCTGTTCAATAGCAAACCAGGTTACGTTTATATGATTTACAAACAGTGTTTACATTCATAAAAGGGCAGCAAATAGCTGCATGGCTTGACATCATTACAAGAAAATGCTGGGGGATGCAGACACTTTAATTAGGGGTAGGTTTGAGTTCACTGTACAAGCAGTATTATAGTGCTGTGCTAATGTGCTTTCATAGAATGATAACCCTATAACAAGATTACAGAGAGGGGGCGGGGATCGCTTGCTGTGATTCCTGTTTTCAGTGAAAACCAGTAAATTTTACCTTTGCAAAATACCGATAAAAGGAAATATTTATATACACGTGCATATACACGCAAAGTATATTCAGCCAAATCCAAATTATTTGCATCTCTTTTCAGAGTGTGCTGCATGTCAGTGTTTTACAGATGTTTTCCTCATACATAGAAGGAAATCTTATGTAGCTCTAACTAAAGTTTTATTCAGTAATTCCATTTTCACCTTTCCTTTCCCTCCCTTTCCCTTTCTGACTCCTCCCCACACTCTCTACAGGATCCCCCTTGGGACAAACATCCAAACAACTAAATACAAAAGATTACTGGATAGAATACAACTGTCAGCCTGCCTGATTATCTGATTTATTTATTTTTTAAATGATGCAAATGACATTAAGGCCACCATCACAAAGAATTCATAATTTTCCTTATCCCTGTGCAGAATACTTGTGTTCAGTTAAAGGAAGTGATATCATCTGCCTTTGTTTCATATATGATTAGCTGTACAAAGACGTGGGGCAGAGCAAAATCAGTTGTTTATGATATTCAGTTCCCAGAATTCAATATTAACTTATTGCCTGTTCTCATGTTACGTTCTTTCTGGATTTTGCAGCGGCAAGAATTGCTCTTACCTTTGAAAACTGTGGGTAAGGAGAAATGTAATGTATGAAACAAGGATACACAGATCTCAGTTTAAACCCATGCACTAAAGAACTCTTTTTAGTGCACATATTGGGTTGTAGGCAAAATCTCTGTGTTACTAATTCATATGTTACCAAAAAAAAATTCCCCTTGGATGTGCAGATGCTTTCCCACACATTTAGAAACCCAAAAAAGTGTGTGCACAAACAGATTCTTGGTACTACTTGATGGTGTTCTCAACCACTACTGCTGCTCCTAAAACCTTGATGTCTCAAGAGTACAGAGCTTGAGCATGGAGGGTACACAGTTGGATGGAATGGCTATTAAATCCATTTCTTTAGCTCATAAACATATCATTTTGCTTGTCCTTGACTGTTCAGCCATACTATTATTCTGGTTCATATGATATCATAAGGGGGAAAAAGGTTCAGTGTGACTTGTAATGGGACACCACAATAAGATATCTTTTATGTGGTATTATCATCCAAATGACTGGCCCTTAATTTCCACTGGCTTTCAATCAGATCCTCTTTTCTTTTCTTTTCTTTTCTTTTTTTTAATGTGAAAGGTGAAAAGGTCTAGAAATGCTAAACTCTAAATGAGAGACAAGTCCTATAGTCTACCTAGAAGATCAAAGTGCAGTGAGGGTGTGCAAAATGCCCTTTTCAAAGCAGGAAAACTGAGAAAATAATTTTGCCGTTCTCTACAGCGGGTCACACCTATTTTAGGCATTGCTTGGTCTTAAACACAAATGGGAATCGCTTTTGCGAGTAAGCTGTGTGCATATGAGAATCCATTTACCTCATTTTAAGCCACCTGCATTTTTCTTTTATATATATATATTTTTAAAAACACACACAGAAAAGCCCTGTAAATGGTGCAAAATCGCCTGCTGATCCTGACAGATTAGAATTTCTGCTTTACTCTTAGACCAGCAGCATGTATTCTCCCCATTGAAGGACACTGCTCAATGCATATACCAATATTTCAGATATGGGAGAAGCTGCCTTCCTCAGAAGGAGACCCTGGCCGCTACCGCTGCAATACATATTACAAATGCAACCACAATTTTAAATCAGTTGGAAGGGACAAGGCATCATGATCTGTTTATCCTTATTTAATTATTTTTAACACACCCATCAGTGTAGCATCTGGATTCATTACTTAGATTAAACGTAACAATGCATTAAATTGAACAATTTGCAATGGACAACATAAACAACTCCCATGATTTTAACACCCCTGTCAGTAGCCCTCTTCTTCACTTTGCACCAACTGGCTTCCAATGGTTGGCTGCCCCCCTATACATTTTACAGTAACACTGGTCTGTAACTGGACTAATATATCCATACATTTCCCTTGTTTTTAATGAAGGGAACTAAGATTGATTCAATATAATCTTTCCTCTGGCATGCCTTGCTATGGTTGTCACTTTTTCCTAGCAGAGCTCCTGTGCTTTCCACAGCTGCATGACAGGCAGAAATTCAGGAGGTAGAGATGTTGGATATGGAAGCACAGTGATGGGAAGAGCTGCGCCTGTTGAATTTTAGCCTGTTAGGCAGCTGTGAGAGGACTGGAGCCCTTCCAGAAAAAAAGTGGCAATCCTATGATCAAGGAATATTTAAATGTTATTAAGGAAATAAATTGAGGCATATTAATTTTCTGCTGACCGGACCCTGGTATTGCTGAAACTTGGCATGATATAGATCCATAGGGACCCAAGGGAATTTGGGGCTTTTGTTTCTCAACAATCATCTACATCATCCTCATGCTACACAGCACAACAGTTGATGAGACTTTCAAAAGCAGTAATTTGGAATGGAGGGCACTGCTGTTCAAAGAAAACAAGCCAAAACCCCACTGGGACGAAACCCAATACTAGGATATTTGACTCCTAATCATAAAGGTTTTTTTAAATAAATAAAAAACAGCAACAACTTTAAGTCTGTCTTTACTTTAAAAAAATGTCCATCTTCAATTTTAGTCTCTCTATATCAAGGTTCAACCAACTTACACTAAGAATATTCAGACATCAAAGTTCTGTCATTCTTAGAAAAACTATGCTCATAATTTTCTAGTATGCAGGAGGAAGCCACATCATAGGGGAAGAACCCAGAGCTATGAGTTTAGTAATTGGCCTGTCTATTAGAAAGACATCCAGATAAAAAGAATTTAAGATGGAATAAGTGTACAGGACACAGGGCAATGCACCCTGTGTAAAATTAGGCCATTTGCATTAGTGTTACTTTACTTGTAAACTCATACATGATGATGTCACTGCAAGCAGATGAGGGCAATTGAGAGTGAGCACAAGTTAACTAGTGACCTTTTTTTTTAACCAATTATTGCTGTATGGGAGAGGAAACTTTGGCTCTTCTGAAAGCGTCTTAAATGATGTCTCGTTTCAGCTCAACCCTAATAAAAAGTCAAAGTTGTGAACAATACAATTTAAAAAACCCTAAACCCATATATCATATTGAATGTTCCAAGTGTTTCACATTCATTATTTTGTAATGTTTACCACAACCCTGTGAAATAGGGTTCGTACTATTATTGCAGGTGGGAGGGTGAAGCTTACATAAGGCTACTATGGTAGCTCATGACAGAGATAAGATCCAGCCAACTTCCTGATTTGCAGTTCAGCATCCACCATTATGCTCCAAAGCAGTTGCGTTTAAAACAGCTTTTGAATTCCTAAAATAAACTGTCAAATTACAGGTTAAAAGCCTTTCCCCAAAAGGAAAGTTAGTACTTTCTTCCTAAATACCGAGCAATTTTGGCATATTCTACCAACTGATTCTAGCATCAGTGGAAAGAGTGATACTAGGACAATAGCTCCCAACCAGAGTGGATAAAAAAGATGTATGATGATGATCATCATCATCATTTGGTTGTATCAAAAGAAAATCAGACATGCTGCACAACACGTGGGCCATTGCAATTAATGGGACTTGAGTTAGCTGTGACTACAGTATTTGAATCCCTATTAATCCCCATTAATTTAAATGACCCGCATGTTGTGCACCCTAATACGGGTGGTGCCATCTGCTCACACTGCTGAAGGCTCCTAACATTGTGCAAGAGCGCAAATACTTCAAGTAGTGTGCCCACATTCTGGAAGAACCACTTAGATCAGAAACACATTGCTTGACCATCAGCAGCTTGTTTCTGATGCAAGTAGTATTCCGGGAATTCAGGCATGCTACATTAATTACCTACACACTTTTGCACAAAAGTGCAAGGCCACCAGCATTTCATTAGGAGCCCACAGCATGGGTGGATTGGCACTACTTGTGTGATGCTGTGCAAGATGTGGTCCAATAGGACTTAATCATGACTAACTTTCTTTGGGGGAAAAGCTATACAGTTAATAGCAGTAATCGGATATTGTTCATTAAATCAGATTTTAATTGCTTACAAAATGTCAGGCTATGTTAAGTTTATCTTAAATCGCCATCTAATTATGTCTGTATGAAATACAAACACATTAAAGTCTACAAGCAATATTTTAAAATTAATCCTTGATTGCTGAAAAGGAGCCTATTTTTCTGTGTAAAAAATATATCAAAGGCAAAAATATGCAACTTTTTAGGTCAAACTTTTTTTTTAAAACCCTGGGAGGTCATATATTGTATTCATTATTGGGCAAATCAACATATTTAGATTCTGTTAACCAAATACCACAGCCATTTGGACCTGACTTCATCAATTATCCCCATGTTGAGATATTCAGACCAGACTACTGCAGTGCTCACTATGTAGTGCTGCTGTGGAAGATGGCTCAATAGAAGAATGAGTGACAGCTGGAGAGTGAGATGGAATGTTGGACAGAGTGAGAGTGAGTGACAGGTAGGAGTGTCAGTGTGTGACAGCTGAGAGTGGCAATTGAAGGATAAAGGTTGGCTGAAAGAGGCTGGTGATGAGTGGGACCCCTAGTACGGTCAGATACATGGATAGAGAAATGCTTTTTTAAACTATTGTTCTGTCATGTAATTATCAGTCCTGGCTTCTATAAAGGTCTAGGCAATAAGTCATCAACTGCTTAATTTCCATACCTGTATAGTCCATCCTGCTAACAGAGCAAGGAAGCACCTTTTAAAAGTGGTGATTCTCCTTATTTAGCGGGGGAGAGCAATTGGCCCTATCCATCCCCAGCACAGCGTCCCTCCAGTGGCTGTTGCTGGTGTCTATCTTATACTTCTTTTTTAGATTGTGAGCCCTTTGCGGACAGGGAGCCATTTTATTTATTTTATAGTGATGTAAACTGCTTTGGAAACTTTTGTTAAACAGTGGTTCATAAGTTTTCATCGTGTTTGTATTTGCATATTATTTATTTATTTATTTGATTATATCTAGAGAGTGGCAGTAGAAATCCTTAGTTCATAAGTGTTCAACTAAGCATATATAATTTTGTAGTTCAAAAGACATGTGGGTAATGTGACCAGAGGTGTTTAAATTCCAAAGCCTATATCAAACCCAGTATGATACATGAAAGTGGCCCTAGAAAACCTGACCATTGACTCAATATGGACTCCTTCAAGAAAAAAAATATGCTTGCTGAAATTATACTCATTGCTTATTGATTTCTTATTGTACACTAAGAAGATATAATTATGTTTTTTTAATAAGAGAGTTTTACTCGGACAAACACCTTGAGTACTGTCATCGGCAAGATGCTTTTTGTCATGGTGCCATCATCTTAAAACAACGTAAGGAAATTCATATTTAGTGAAGAAGGAAATTACTTTGGGTATGTATCATTCAAATCCTTAAGGATTATTGGCTAATTAGGAGCACAGTAATGTAAATTTGCTTTGTGTCAGGTTTTCAGGAACAGTAAAATAACATAATTAAGCAATGAACAATGTAGATCACTTAAGCTACTCTTCACTGCCAAATGTATATGATGTCTAAATATAAGGTAGGCTTCTAACCTAGAAACTAACAAAAATGGACAAAGGGGGAAAGAATGGCTGCTTTACTATTTCCAGATTTTTGTTTCATATTGGTACATTACAGCACATTTTGGCCAGGATCCAAAAAACTGCACTATTTAAAATCCCATTAGACATGCTCAAGCTTTTGGGTGCACCTAAAGTAACTCTTTGGATCTTGGCCCATATTTAGTACTTGTAATGATAGTGCACTATGTAATGCACCCTTGCATTTTGTGATGGGTGATATTCCCCTACCCAGGACTTTGCCTTGAACTTAGAGTGATACTTGGAGAATTTTCAGGAAAGCGTATGGTTTTCCTGAAAGTTCTCTGAGAAATCTTGGAAAGACAAAATCCAGGGAAGTTCTCTTTCAGCTGTCCCTCCTAGTCTCCAACTTCCCCAAGCAAACAAATCCTTGTGAGTTGGGGTGGGGGTGGACAGAAACGAGCACCAGAAAGTGTCAGCTA
Source organism: Hemicordylus capensis (assembly GCF_027244095.1). Classification (NCBI taxonomy): domain Eukaryota; kingdom Metazoa; phylum Chordata; class Lepidosauria; order Squamata; family Cordylidae; genus Hemicordylus; species Hemicordylus capensis. The sequence goes on along the minus strand of NC_069659.1, from coordinate 255,810,450 downwards.
GCAATGGCAGAAGCCTTATATCCTTGATGCTCCTTGAGATTTATATCCTTGATGCTCATTGTCGTCTTGATGCTCCTAAGGATGCTCAAGAGCATACATTGCCATTGAGAGGCATGGAAAATGCAGTTTTAAACTGGGTAAACTACATTTCCCATGCCTCTTGGTGGGGAATCTAATCCCAAGTTTTAAGAATGAGGCCGATAGGCCTGTCAGCCTGCTTCTATGGTCAGCCAGACCTCCCTACTGCCATTCCTCCCTGTTGCCCTTTTCAAGTATACATTTGTTTAAGAAAAGGGGGAGGCATGGGCATAGACTGTTATGAGCTTAGAGGCTAAACTCTTGAGTTAGCCATTACAAGCACTGTGCCTCCTCATGAATGCACACATTTTGAACTTTGGCTGCATCACTTGTTATAATACAAAGTGCAGAGAAGAGTCTGAAAATATCTGCTGTAGTTCCTTCTGTAAAGAAAGATGTTTAAGAAGATTCCCATCCAGATAGTAAAGATTCTCCGTGTGAACAATTGATGTGTGCATGGCTGGAAGTTTTTTCAGCTTTCTTGTTGTCCGTAGTGCTGCCTACGAGTGTACACACATTGTGGCTCTGTGTTTGTTATCACATGTTGTGGGGTGAGCCTTTTAGTAGTTAGGATACTGCTTTTAATGATTACCACACTGGCATCTCCCTCCTAGCCTGGCTTGAAGACAACCCAACCCTGGTTGAAATTTTTTGCAAGCCAGTTTTCATTCAGTAATTTCCCCTTTCAGTTCCTTATCCAAAACTTCCACTTGACCTTCCCATCATCATCATGATTGTACAAGTCAGCTGTCATTACATTTGAGACCTTCTAAATTAGAAGAGAGAGAAAGCTGATCAGGGCTTTGCTGTGGCAGAGGGAGGAGTTATTCCCCTGATCTTGCCACAGCAAGAGCCCATGTGGTGATGGGGGAAAGGCGGGGGGACTTGGGACAGAAGCAGCAGCTGCAGAGCTGGAGGGGGTGGCGGTGGTGGGGAGGGCAGTGGCAAAGGAGCAGACTCGGGAGGAAGCGGCACTGGGAGGACCAGCCAGAGGAACATTTGCAGTGGCAAAAGAGCGGGGGGGGGACTTCCCATTGGCAGCAAGTACAAGATTGAAGTGAGCAGCTGTTTGTGATCACTGCATGGGGGGATTGGGCTTTGTGCGTGCATGCGCAGCAGTGAAGCTGCACACACACCCTTTTCCACACAGTTCAAACAGCAGCCATCCTCTGACTGGATCACAGAAACCTATGGGACAAATGGTATTTTCTATTCATTTCCAAAGGGGAGGGAAACCACCACAGAACCCCGTCTACACTGTTCAAATACCAGTAACCTCTGGATCACAGAATCCCAGGGGGGCAAATGGTGCATTTTAATTTCATTGGGGGGGGGGCTTGCATCCCTTCTCCACAGTTCAACACGAGCCTCCCCTCCACAGTGGTGCATAAAGGGGAAGCATATGTTTTCTGTAGGGGTGTGCACGGAACCGACTGGTCTGGTTCGGTTCGAGTCCAAATTGGACTTGGACGAGGCCAGTTCAGTCCAGCACCCCCTCAGACCCCCCCCCATTTTGGTTCAGTCCGAGGGGGGTTCGTGAACTTAAAAGAAATTTATATTTTAAGTTTTTTTTAAACTAACCCCTTCTGGGGAAGTTGTTCGAGGTTGCGGGGGCAGGGGTCTGCGGAGATTTTCCCTCCCCCTACTGGCCTCCCTTAGTCCATAAATTGGCCATTCTTTGCCCAGTTTTCAGCCTTTCCCCATGGCGCTGCATCCATTTTGGAGGCTGTTGCACCTGCGCAATGGGCCTCTATGTGGCCTGAGTCATGCCAGTCATTGCGCAGGCATGGTGGCCTCCAAAATGGCCACTGCACCAGGGGGAAATGCCAAAAACTGGCCAAAGAATGGCCAGTTTATGGACTAAGGTAAGCCAGTGATTGAGGAGGGGTACCTCCGCAGGACACACACCCTGCAGTCTCGGACAACTCCCCCGGAAGGTGTAAGTTTTTAAAAACTAGGCAAACAAACAGAACTCACAAACCCCCCCGCGGGGGGGTTGGTCTGGGGTGAGACTGAAAAGGGGGTGGTTCGGTTCGACTCTGAACAGTTGAACCAAACCAGTTCGACAAACACATTCGACATCAAACCTGTTAGCACATCTCTAGTTTTCTGACTTGGAGGGAGCTTACTAGGAACTGTAGAGAAGCAGAGACACACAACATAGTCAGAAGAAGTCCCTCCAGTCAGAAGTAGTCCCTCCTTGGGGCCATTGGGCCAGTCACAGTGACTCACTGAGAAAACAAGGAAGCAGGCTGCTGCAAAAAACAGCAGGCTGCTGCTGCTGCAAAAAAAAAGGGATGGGAATTGCCAGCATAGCAGCAGCATACACATGAGCTCCTCCTTCCACCACACAATAAATGTTACACATGAGTAAGCCTATTGTTTCCAATAGGCCTATGCACAGCTAACAGCCACTGATTGATTTGAGCTGCTCGGCACATGCAGCATGATCGCTGGTACTTCAGAAACCCCCTCCAGCACAGAAATAGTTGCGGTGGGTTTTAAATAGTTGCAAATCCAGGGTAATAGTCCACATCTGGGAAACCTACTGACAACAGTGTAATGCTATGCCAACTTTGGAGGTGGAATAAGTCAAAAGGTACCAACTGAACCAATGAAGAGCAAAACGATCACTGACCCACCCACCCACTGCCTCCTGCTTCACTCTGCCTGCCTTTTCCACCATAACAGAGTATAGGATTCCTATGAACTCTGCAACCACTTACAGCACACCTACTACAGTATATAACACTGTGATAGGGCAGCCATAACACAGATGATAGCATGCACAGCATGAGGCTATAATCCTCTGTCCCCATGTCATGTACACTTAGAGCATATCAAGTTGAACTCTGGTGCTGGCAAATATACAGAAAGGGCAGCACTTTGCAAAAAAAGGGGTACTTTGCAAAAACAGCTTGCTAAGCTCAGAATATAAAAGGGAAGAACACTTTGCTAGCACTTGTATTTTCAGAGCCCTTGTAGGTACATTGCCTCAGGAGGGCTCCACTCACATCGAAGTGTAATTCTTCCTCCTCCATCGTATCAATATGTCTAATGTTTGCAATCCATCTGGAGGAATGTGTGATCTACATGTTGACAATGGTGCACCTAGGTCATTTTGGAGCCCAGACCTGAAGGGCTTCGGAGGCGCCTGCCCCTGCTGCAAGCCCCTCCCCTAATTTTTTTTTAAAAAAATAAAATCGGTGGGGGCTGAGCCAAGTCAGCCTCTCCTTGGTTGTCCTCCTCCTCAGGCCTTCCCCCTCCCCACAGGCAGCCACAATGGGTCATGGTGGCCAGTCCCAGATGGGGGAGCCATGCCCTCTCCGCTAGCTGCAGAGAAGATGGAGAAAGGAGAAGGCAGCAAAAGCTCCTTCTGTGAGCTCACACTGCAAATTGAGCCAAAATCCCCGAATCGCATTAGACAATGCTTGAGGGAGGCACCTTTTTCAATAACTTCCAGCTCCTGCCTCAGCAAGAGAAGGGCAGGAAGGGAACTCATTGCAAGTCTTCCTCATCAGATTCTGAGGGACTCGGGAAGGCTCCTTGCGAGCTTAAGCACTCTCTATTTCCATGGAAGGACCTCTTTTTTCTGCCTCCCACATTCCCCCAGTGTGCATTTATCCGCAGTTGGGCTCAGGGAACAAGTACTTGCTGCCCGCCACTACCACCATGGAGGGAGGCCTGTTCCGCTCCCCTCCACAATTCCTGGCTGTGCAAATGGTGGTAGAGATTTATCAGCTCGGCGGGCATGGGGCAGTGGCAGGGCAGGCATAGGTCGGGTACGGGGCAGCAGTGGGGCTCTGGGGAGGCCCGCAAAAAACTCGATGGCTCCCCGGACACAGGAGGTGGACCCCTGGACACAGGAGGCATGGACCTGATCCCCAAGGTCCATGGCTAAGAGCGCCTCTGCATGTTGACTAATCAAAATTACTGCATAGCACAGGCAGCACAGAAGTGAGAAAGGTAGCATCAAACCACCATACTCTTTGGTATCTTTTAGTCGGGTACTTCCTCCTCCCTACCTCCAACACATACTTCCCCTTTGACATGACAATTTCTGGAGAAAAATGGCAATGAAAAGCACCCTTAATCTCATGATATTGTGCCACTGGTAAAAATCAGGAGATCATTCTGTTGTTGGGACCAAATAAAAGATACTGCAGAATATAATGCCAAATCTGAAATAAAAATGAAATGTAATTTTAAATTTCAGAAATATTTCATTTTAGGTTGGTATCCAATTCTTACTAATTATCTTAAAGATCGGGTATTGACAAAAGTTAAAGCTTTTGCCTATACCCAGTCACACTAGAAAGTAAAGCTTTAAATGCTTTACTGCATTTAAAAAAAATAATAGTTTTTAATAGTTTTAACATTGTGTTAAATTGTAAGTTATTTTAATGTTTTAATTCTGTTTTAATCTGTACTATTTTTATTGTAAACTGCCCAAAGACATTAGTTTGGGGCAGTATAAAAATAGATTAAATAAAATTAAAATAAAATATGATTGATAAATAAATAAGTAAGTAAGTAAATAGGTGGTATTGTCATTTACCCAGATATGAATTTATTGATGAATTTCTCACCTTGAAGAATAGGGTGATTACTTACTTCCCTTTTCACTAGGCGTGATGATTCTATAAGGTTGATGACATCATAACCCTATCCCATGCATGTTGCTTAGCAACAGTTGTACTGTCTTTTGCTACATCTGTTCAATACTTATCCTTTTACTTCCATTTCTGAAGTGCAGTGAAACATTCACTCTTCTTCTGATCCTACTGTAGTCTGAAGATAGTCCTATATGTGTATTAGAACTACATGAGTAATTGTGAGAATCCCAGTTAACCCAATAGAAAGACGTACAAGCAATTTCAAACTGGTATTCATCCACAATGTAAGCTTTTCATGCTGAAAAGGATCAAAGCCATGTCTAGAACCCAGGATTCTCCATATATGCATTGCCGCTTTAACTACCAGTAGTGACTCAGCTCCACAAGCAAATAATGAACCAAGCATTTGCCAGGATTTCAGTGGGGTCAAATAATAATTCTTGAGCTGTGCCCAAGGTGTAATTGATCCTGCCCCTGTCTGTTGGGGACTCCTTTTTGCACACCATTCCTTGTTGGAATAACAAAAGGGGAAAGGGTTCCTCAGTCCTTGGAATAGAAGAGAATAAAGGGAATGGAGCACCTGCTAAATTATCTTTCCAGGATGATGGGGTTGCAAAAAGATCTTGAGAGCATAGGTGAAGTACAGCTGGCCTGAAAATCTTGAGGATGACTGCAGAAGATTGCATGCCCAATTCAAAAGTGGGGTAATCTTATTTAGGAGAAAATTTCCTTGGCAGCAACAGATTGTACTGCATCATTCTAGGTGACCTCATAAAAATAGGGGCAGGCTATACCTTGAGAAATGTATGACCAATATTGCCATTTACGATGGGTGCCTGATAAAGCAGTAATTTGTTACCTGTGCACGTGCACTTCAAACATACATGTCACATTCAACCATGTTAGTAGAGACCTCATTTACTGGTGTCCAGTCAGACCACACATGCAACTCCTTCAACGGAATGGGTTCAGAAACAGCTGCCCCAGATCAAGTGCTAGGTCTGTGAAAGTGTCCCTTATGCGCTTGCCTCTTCCTCTTCTTTCCTTGGAAGCTTTCACATCCATTTTGATAGGAATTCTACGTAGAGGTCCTCCATGCACTAAGGGGTGCATTGGAGGGTGCCCAAGCACTCCAAGCATCAATCACTTGTATCACTAACAATCCCCCAAACCAACCCCCTTCCCCTCTCAAGGCTTTGCCCTTCAAACTTCTCCGAACCTCTGGTTTTCCTATGGCAACAACCCAGTTTTCCTATGCCAACCACAAAACCCCTGATTTTCTAGCCTCCCCACACATGCCAGCACACATGTCCCACTGGGAATGTATCAGTGCCATAAACAGAAACACACATCACGCATGTAAAGGAAGACTGCCTTTATTTAATTAACTGAAAAGGAACAAGAGCACCACAGAGGGGTTAATGTGGTAGTGTTCCTGCATTAGCTTCAAAGGAACTTGCACTGTGCTCATGTGCAGCATCTGAGTCCTTTGCACTTTAGAGGTGGAGCAGCTGTTTATCAACCCCCAGCTGTCTTTCCTGCTGCTGGAGTGGGGTGGGGGGTGGGGGATGCTCCCAGGTATATCTGCATAAAAATTCAACTTCTTGCCTGTGCTTCTCTGCTGTTGCTCTCACTTCTCTGTGCTGGCACAGGGGCAGCTGCTGCATGTGTACAGAAATCTGTTTATGAATGTTTGTATGTAGGATTCAATGAAACTTTTCTCACGATTCGTGAGAAGAGCTTCTGTCGGGTGTGCAGGGAGAGTGGGCAGCCCTGGGGCAGCCGGATCAGCCACCCACATGACTGCTGGTTCCGTCATGGAGCTGGCAGGGGCTGCAGGGATTGGGGGCCATGCGGCCCCCAGAAGTCCCAGGATGCCCCGAGCTCAGGAGGCTGCTTGCAGCCTCATGGAAGGGGTCTCCTTGTGTGTTGCCAGGGTGCGGAGCTGTGCCGTGCCAGCACATGATCAACCAAATGGGATTAGCGGAGTGCTAGCTCCACTAACCTCGTTTAAGGGCAGGGATAATTTAGGCAGGGCCGGATTAACATAGTAGCAAATGTAGCATTTGCTACGGGCCCCGCGTTTTCTGGGGCCCCGCACGCCTGGCTTGAGCGTCTGCCCCTTCTTTTGCTCTCTATTTGGTGCTCTCTGCTGACTCTCCTCATTGCCTCCTGCTGCCCATTCTCTCGCCTGGCTTGAGGGCATTTAAGCAAGGTCTTCCTGGCACCATGGTGTTGACTGGGTTATCTATTATGTTAAGCAGCACAGGAGGGAGTAGTAAGAACAACAATAGGAACAGATAGCTTGCAAAGGGGTCTCAAAGATAACTTAATCGCCAGGGAGTTGTTCCTTATTCGTTTAAACTGTGAACGTTTTTAAAAACATACACACAGAGAGTAAAATAAATAAAAGCAGTTTAGATTAAAAAAACAACCAACTATTAATGCCGGGCAGAAGAAAGGAAGCTAAAGAAGATGCTAGTTGAATGTTGCCAGCGTTTTCCAACTGACTGGGAAAGGGTAAAGATAAACAATGAGAACGTGTACCTTTAAGAGGAAAAAGAAAGCCGGAAGTAACTCAGATGCACGGCAAGAGGAGTCTCAAAGTGTAGTGGATCAATTGAGGGGAGCTTGAAGGGAGATTATATTATGGTCTTGTTGGGTAAGGTCACTTATATCCTCCTTTAGTATCTAGTGCTGTTGGGAGGGAATTTGTGATCATTGCTTTTCAAGGAACTGCCAAATTTAAGGTGAGCTCCTTTCCTCTCCTCTAGAACTGAAATAACGTCTGCTGCGTTGCCAACTTCATTAGCTTTACATTGGGATGCCCGTTGAAATTGTCCAAAGATAAACGGAGGCTGCAAACCTAAACACACTTACTAGAGAGTAAGGCTCATTGAGTTTAGTGGGACTTACTTCTGAGTAAACATGCTTAGGGTTGCACTGAATGATTTGTGCATTTCCTCCTTTTAATATTAAGCATGTTAGTGTAATTTAGATTGAAAGAGGCTGTGCCTCCTGCCAAAAGATTGTCTTTTGGATACTTTTGTTTTCATGGAAGTTGCTAATGCACCTCATCACTATCACATTCATTTGCAATGCATCAACTATTTTAAATATGCATCTGCTTTCCTGTCAGGCTTGCACAAGAGGTTAAACATATATTCTTAATATTGTCAAATGGCCCTTTTAATGTGATGGCTGCTGGGATCCAATATGTTCTGCACACATTGGAATCAAACATCCACTGTTGTGTGCCAAAATTGCTAATAGGTTCAGATTTCTCAAAGTACAGAATTCCTGAGAACCTTTTAATGTAAACATTCAGAGTTTTGTTCCCCACCCCCTTTCTCTTTGTGAAAATAACTCCAAAGGAAAACCCATGGTCAGGAGTCACAAAAGTGTGTGTATGTGTGGGGGGGTGTTTTGCAAAGTTTGTTGACTGGCTGGCTCAGCTGAGTGGAGGCATGGGGTGGTTGGTGGGGGGGCACTAGGCAAATGAAAAAAATGAATTACTTTACTATGCAAGTAAATAATTTATGTTTCAATATTTATGTGCATTTTTAAAATTGGGGGCCCCTTCATAACATATGCTACAGGCCCCACACTAGCTTAATCCGGCCCTGATTTTAGGTGGTTTGCTGCTGGGAGCCGCATGACTCCCGTGGCAGCAAATTACCCTTAGCCTGATTTCTCCTGGTCATGAGAATAGCTTCAATTCTCCTTAACATAAGCACTGAAAAGATATTTGGGAACTCTCTCCTGCTGTCTCCATCTTTTCCTCCCTGCCTTTCCTTGCTCAGGAACACGTCAAGTCCAAAGCAAGCAGGAGGAAGCAAGCTTATTGTGATCTAGCTCTATCCCTTTAAATGCCGGAACTCTAGGGATGTAGCATCCTTGTTGCCAAGCAGTGCCAGGGGAGGAGGAGAGTGATGGCAGAAGTGGAGCATTCACTCTGAGAGACGGCTGCCCTAGAATGGATGCATTTCTGAGCTGCTCTGAGCTGACCTCTTTATGGTAGCGGGAGGAGCTTCCTCATGAAACCCATGTTACACCAGCCGCAGGACAACACCTCAGAACCTCCTGTTTCAGCAGCAAAACTCAGTAAACGGAGGATTAAACTTCAAGTTCAGAGGCAAAAACGGAGCGGTGGTTGGGTGATGAAACTGCAGCTTCACACATTCAGACAATCAAAAACACCTACCTCCGCTATGTTTACATGAGGTCTGAATTGGGCCATAGTGTCAAATGTTGCAAACAAGTCTGTTGTCAAATGCAGGCACAGAATCTCTCTATATAAAACGCCTAGAGCATACATGGAAAGCCCCACCCTCACCCTGCCCTCACAGTCCTAAACCAATCAGGGCACTGCCAAGGTGGCGGCAATGCTCCGAGGGGGCAGCAGCCCCTGGCCAGCCCAGCACCAGCACCCACAGCACGGCCAGCCCCCATGGCAGGGAGGGGAGACTAAGGTGGGGCGGAGGTGGAAGCAGTGCCTGACAAATCCAGTGCCAGCCCCCACAGCACGGCCAGCCCCCACGGTGGAGAGGGGAGACCAAGGCAGGGATGGTGGCAGAGGTGGCAAAGCTCCTTCCATGAGCCCTCCTGACACCCAAATGAAAGGTCGAGCCCTTTACGGCCCATTTCAGGGCTCTCTGTGCGCATGTGCAGAGAGCCCTGAAGGCAGGAGGGCTCACGGAATGAGCTTTTGCCAGCTCCACCAACATCCTGGATGGCAGGGGGCAGATTAAGGTGGGGCGGGGATGCAGAGAACTAGTGCACAGATGCTCTCTGCTGGCCTGGCTAGTGACAAATTCATCAAAAATTCAGAGAATATTGGCACAGACAAAGACTTCAGGGGAGAAGAGGTAGCAGTCTTGGATTGTCCCCTTTGCTAAGCAGGATTTGCCTTAGTTTGCATTTGGATGGGTGGCTTCATGTAAGCACTGTGCTCTATAAGATATTCCCTTTAGGGGCTGGGGCCATAGCTCAGTGGTAGAGCATCTGCCTTGCATAGAAGGTCCCAGGTTCAGCCCCTGGCATTTCCAGGAGGTAGGGTAAGTTCTATTCTCTCTCAGTCCCTGGCTTGAAATCTTGGAGAGCTACTGCCAGTCAGTGTAGGCAATACTGAGCTAGAAGGTCCAGTGGTCTGACTCAGTAGAAGGCAGCTTCCTATGTTTCTTTTCCTTATTAACCTTCACAGAGAATTTTGAGAGCAATTTGGGCATGGGAGGGCTTTGTCCCAGCTCTAAATTATAAGTGTAAAACTAATTGAAGATAAACTACAGTATACTATGCAATGCAAAAACTATATAGCACCATTTTGTGGAAAACAAAACATTGCCCAACACTGCATCTATTGTGAAGAAAGCTGAAAGTACTGACAGGATATTTTTGTAGTTTTATAGCAATCTCAGCAGCACTAAGGTGGGGAAAAAAAATTCAAGATAATGAAAACAACCCATTCTGGGGCCCATTCTTAATCACACCATCAGCACAGCAGCTGTTTGGGAGACAGAAGAAGCTTGTCCATTATAGGCTGTGGGGCTGTTCCTGCCCTGACAATGAAGAAGAAGAAACAATGCAATTGAACAGTCCTGTATTTACAGTCTACATTAACCAAACGTTTTGTTTTTTCCTATTACAGGGCTGTTTCTCTTTCAGACTCCAGCAAGAAGGGGAGGAGATTAAGGCAGACAATCATTCCACTAACCATTCATGTTCTTCTCACTGCTGTTCTCCTCTAAGACTGAAGCAACTGTATGATGTATTTGCAGAGAACACTGTATCATAGGACATTTCTGTTTACAGGCAGCTTCACACTTCCACAAGTTCTATTCTCTCTTAACCCCGGCCCAGAGGTTTCACCCAATGGCTACAACCCTTAGTAAGTATCACAGCCATTGGGTGAAGCTTCAGAGCCAGGTGCTACGAGAGAATAGAATTCATGGACGTGTGCTGGCTTGCCTCCCAGTGTAGCAGTGGTAAATTGGAAAGAACAAAGAGGTAGGGCTATGCATGCATTTTTATGGGGAAAGCGCTTGACAGAGCCTAAAATTATTATTTTTTATTATTATTATTTCATTTTTCTATCCCGCACTTCCTCCAAGGAGCCCAGAGCAGTGTACTACATACTTAAGTTTCTCCTCACAATAACCCTGTGAAGTAGGTTAGGCTGAGAGAGAAGTGACTGGCCCAGAGTCACCCAGCTAGTATCATGGCTGAATGGGGAGCTGAACTCGGGTCTCCCTAGTCCTAGTCCAGCTTTCTAACCACAACACCACACTGGCTCTTGCTTGTAATACATGCTTGTTAGCCTGTGGATTATAGCCCTATTCTCAAGTTACGTTCAACACTTGTACAATGTGTGTATAGTGTGCATAGGTGCAGATCTGTACACGAGTACTGTTATTCACATGTTGAGACTGTTCACACAAGCAGCCCTACTTGGGCTTGCACAGCCCTCCCCAGTGTGCTTGCTCATGTGCAGCTTCTGGGTCGCGCCTGATCCTGGCGCTGCCCTGCCGGCTAGCCTGAGGGGGTTTTGCCAGGCTATCACCGAGGTAGAAGGGTGCAAGTGCACCCTTCTATCCTGGTCCCCAGTTGTGTGTCTGCTGGGGCAGCCTACAGCTCAAGCAGACTCAGAACCAGGCGGCTAGAGCACCCGGCTGTGGGGAAATCCCCCAAGTTAGTTAAAATCACTGATACTAGAGACATAAACTAATAACTGCTGGGGTTTTTGTATTGCCGAAGTGGGATTCTCAGAGCATACTTATCTGGGAGTAAACGCTATTGAAATTACATTGATTACTTTTAAGTAAACATGCATAAAGTCATGATTATAAATTGCTTCTCTGACCCAGCATGCCATACATCAGTGTGTTCACATATCTGGGAACCCTGGCCAAATCAAGGTTAAAAGACAGAAAAACATAGTGGTGTATGATGTCCACACTTTGTGTAACACAACCATGTGCATGCAGCAATAGTGTCTGCCATGTGATATGTAGAACTGCTCTAAATGTTTTAGTATACCCCAATTAACTAGTTATATATACTGGATATTTTGTATTTTTAATGCTATAAAGGTAAAAGCACATATAAGAGGTTTTTTACTGATTTTATTAAAAAGTGGAAGAGGCACCATAACTGTTCTAAAGACATAATTCAAATTCATTTGAAAAATTTCCAGGGCTTATTTTACATATTGATGATGCAAAATGTACATTTATACAGTGCAAACCATGGGATTCCTCTGCCAACTATTTTTGAGAAGGTATAAGAAATAAGCAAATAATATAACACAGATGAACATATCAGTGTTGAGTCTGATTTTGTAATGACACAACATTAGCATTAGCATGGTCCAGATGAAAGAATAGGAAAAAGATGTGAAGTACAGAAGAGATAACTTTCAGAAAGCTTTTGGCACGTTATGATACCTCATATTTAAAATGGCTAATTTATCATGTTGAATTGTAAAATAGCTAGGGGGTAAGTGTGTCTCTTCTAAATGAAGAGCTTGCTGTTAAAAGAAGTCATTCTATTCTTCTGGATTGATAATAGAAGCAATTATATGCCACTGTAAGCTAAGATGTGGCTATGCCATTTCTTTATTAAATGGTGCTAAGATCACTTTAAAAAATTAATGTTAGCATTACAAAAATGTATATTCTTGCACCCAAAGCTTACACTCGACCTTTGGCAAGAGAATCAGTGCCAGAAAAAATTGATCTTGTTATCCCCAAATGAAGTCATTTTTAGACATACTGTGTCTTATCGGAAGGAGAGTGGGCAAAATAAATCAGCTAAGAGTAAAAGTAGAATTTGCAATAACCTAGTACTACTGCTTCATCCTCCCACATCTCAGCACATAAAACTTACTGTCAAAAGAACTCACATCATGAGAATTAATCAAGGAACTCTTAAAATACTCCAAGCACCTACCTTCTGATGACTAATTTGCCTTTCCTATGGCAAACTACTAATTTTTTATCTGAATCGATATGTACAAATATACCTCACTATTAATCATCAAGGGCAAGGACAAACTTCCACTATTTATGTAATACTGACTACAAGATGAAACAAGAATCGACTACAGTTAACTTGGGGCTGGTTTTAACAACCATTTAGAAGGAAAGACTAGAACAGGGAGAGAGGACAGGGAGGAAAGGAGGGAGAGACACAAAGCTTGAAATGGCTCCTGGGAGAGCTTAGAAGCAACACTGGAAGTGCCAAGGAAAGCTGAAGAGCATCAGAAGTCCAAAGTGGATTCTAAAGATCCATCACCAAGTACAGAGAAATATCAAACAGAGACTAGAAGAGTCGAATAGGAATGTGCAAGATGTGAAGTAATTTAAGGCTGACCAGAAAAAGAATATGAGAACATAAGAAAAGCTTTCTTATTTGGGTTTTCAGCAGTGGTCTGCCAGCTACTTTTTTGTGCTCATAAGCACAGCATAAAGATGATGGTCCCTCCCTATTGCTTGTCCCCAGTACATAGGTATACTGCTTCTGCACTTGGCGGTTCTATTGAATGATCATAAGTAATAACTATTAATAGATCTATATTCTATAGATATGTCTAATCAGTTTTTAAATTAAAGCAATTATAGTTAGGAAATTGGCAATGAAGCAAATCATGTTGAAAGAATTGAAAAGTACCCAAAGTTTTTCTAGAAAGCTGGGAAGAAAAAGTTTGAAGTGGAGTATAAGTATTACTCATAAGTAATTACAGAACATTTCAAAAAGATAATGGAAAATCTGAAGAGAAAGAAACCTTACTAATGCCACCTATCAACATTTTAAATGTTGCACAGCAGAAAGCCTTTATAGCAAACTGCCTAAACCAAAATCAAATCCAGTACAGTTAAAATAATGGTAATAGCACTTACATTTATATACCGCTCTATAGCCAGAGCTCTCTAAGCGGTTTACAATGATTTAGCATATTGCCCCCAACATTCTGGGTACTCATTTTACCGACCTCGGAAGGATGGAAGGCTGAGTTGAGTCAACCTTGAGCCCCTGGTCAGGATCGAACTTGTAACCTTCTGGTTACAGGGCGGCAGTTTTACCACTGCGCCACCAGGGGCTCAATGAAACTGATGTACTCCCATTGACTTCAGTGAGCTGCTTCTCACTCAACAATTTATACTCTGGTATAGATACCCAGTACACAATATACATGAATCGGTGATGAGAGTTAGATACATGCACTTTTCATTGCTTGGCCCTTTAAAATACAAAGAGAGGGTCAATCCCTTCTATTACTCTGCTTTTGTGTATTTTAAAGGTACATATAAAGCCTATTCTCACAAGCACTGGAAAGTGGGCTAAAGGAGCCTAGCCTGCTTTCCAGTAATCATTGAAACCACTGGGCTCACGGGAAAGCACAGTGGTTCGAAGGCATCTAGTCCACCTAAATACCCCCTCCCCTTAAATGAAGTTAACCAAGCGAGCGCTCCATTAACCTTGGTTTTTTTGCTCGTGTGCCACCGCAGCACAAAGTGACACATGAGTAGACCCCCGACTGGGAGGCTACAAGCAGCCTCCCGGTCTCAGGGATCCCCCCAGAATACCTCGCGCAGCTCTCAATCTCTGCAGCCCCCATTGGCTCCATGATGGAGCTGGTAGTCGTGTGGGTGGTCGATCTGGCTGCAGTGCTCAGGGCTGCAGGCCTGATCATCTTCAGGGAGAACCCAGTAAGGTGCTTCAAACTTATCATGTGAAGCACTTCATAGTATACACAAACTCTGGCAAAAGAAATGCAAGGTGACAATAAGGGAGGCAAAAAGAGTGTTTGAGGAACATTTAACTAAAAGCATCAAGGGGGATAACAAAAACTTCTTTAAATACATCAGATGCAGGAAACCTGCCAGGGAGGTGGCTGGACCATTAGACAATGAGGGAATGAAAGGGATTATTAAGGAGGATATGGAAGTTGCAGAGAAGCTAAATGAGTTCTTTGTGTGTGTCTTCACAGCAGAGGATACTGAACATATAACTGTTCCTGAACGAGGCTTTTCGGAGATGGAGCCTGAGTCAGATAGAAGTGACAAGAGATGATGTTCTAAATCTAAACTGTCTGAAAAAAATTAAAAACCAGCAAATCACCAGGGCCAGATGGCAGCCTTCCAAGAGTCCTCAAAGAATTCAAATGTGAAATTGCCGACCTCCTTGCAAAAATATATAACTTATCCCTACAATCAGGCTCTGTTCCAGATGACTGGAAAGTAGCCAATGTAACAACAATTTTCAAAAAAAGATCCAGAGGCGATCTGGGAAATTACAGGCCAGTTAGCTTAACATCTATTCCAGGCAAATTGATGGAAAGCATCCTCAAGGATATAATTGCAAAGCACATAGAAGAACAGGCCCTGCTGGGGGAGAACCAGCATGGCTTCTGCAAAGGTAAATCTTGCCTCACAAACCTCTTGGAGTTCTTTGAGAGTGTCAACAAGTGTGTGGATCAAGGTGATCCAGTTGACATAGTATACCTGGACTTCCAAAAAGCTTTCAACAAAGTTCCTCATCAAAGACTCTTGAGAAAACTTGGTAGTCATATGGTAAGGGGACAAGTACATGTGTGGATTGGTTAGGGGTTGAAGGATAGAAAACAGAAGGTATGTATAAATGGAGAGTTTTCACAATGGAGGGAAGTAAGAAGTGAGGTCCCCCAGGGATCTGTACTAGGACCGGTGCTTTTTAATTTATTCATAAATGATCTAGAAATAGGAGTAAGCAGCAAGGTTGCCAGATTTGCAGATGACACCAAATTATTTAGGGTAGTGAAATCCAAAACAGATTATGAGGAGCTCCAAAAGGATCTCTCCAAATTGGGTGAGTGGGCAACAAAATGGCAGATGCGGTTCAGTGTTGGCATGTGTAAAGTGATGCATATTGGGATGAAAAACCCCAAGTTCAAGTATACGCTTATGGAATCTGAGCTGTTGGTGACTGACCAGGAGAGAGATCTTCGGCTCATGGTCGACAGCTCGTTGAAAGTGTCGACTCAATATGCGGCAGCTGTGAAAAAGTCCAATTCCATGCTAGGGATCATTAGGACGGGGGCTGAAAATAAAACTGCTAATATTATAATGTCCTTATACAAAACTATGGTGTGGCCACACCTGGAGTACTGCATACAATTCTTGTCACCACATTTAAAAAGTATATTGTAGAACTGGAAGAGATGATCAGGGGCCTAGAGCACTTCCCTTATGAGGCAAGGCTAGAACACCTGGGGCTTTTAGTTTAGAAAAAAGACAACTGAGGGGAGACATGATAGAGGTCTATAAAATCATGCATGGTGTAGAGAAAGTGGATCTAGATAAATATTTCTCTCTCACACATAACACTAGTACCAAGGGTCATCCCATGAAATTGGTTGCCAAGAAATTTGGGTCCCACAATCGGAACTACTTTTTCACACAACACTTAATCAACTTGTGGAATTCTCTGCCACAAGATGTGATGTTGGCTACTAGTTTGGATGGTGTTAAGGGGTTTTTGGATAATTTCATGGTCTATCAATGGCTACTAGTCTGAGGGCTACACGCCTCAGAGGGAGGATGCCTCTGAATACCAGTTGCAGGGGAGTATCAACAGGAGAGAGGGCATGCCCACAGCTCCTTCCTGTAGGCTTCCAGTGGCATCTGGTGGGCCACTGTCTGAAACAAGATGCTAGACTAGGTGAGCCTTGGGCCTGATCCAGCAGGGCTGTTCTTATGTTCTTATATTCTTACAATATCATAATCCTCCCACAATGGAAATGGCACACATACCCAAGTGAAGTGAGTACTGAGAACCTACATTTAGTCAACATAAATCTAGTTGCTTCAGCTTAAATAGCCACAGATCAACCTGTACGTCTGATCTTAAGAATTGTTTGTTCAAAATTTACAACAGGGCATGTTTCTGAAAAAGTGCAGTGAAAATGTGTATTGCCTGCTGAGTATAGAGATGAACAGCTGTATATATTACTGTCCAATCTATGGGGCAAAACATGCTTGTGTTGTCACTAATATGTTGCAAAATATAATCTTTTTCTGGTAATGAGGTTAAACTGCCATGCTGTGAAAATTAACTTGTGAAGTGGCTCTTTGGTAATACTGACTAAGGGAACACTTGCTGTAGCAGGCCTTATGGAAATGCTGGTGAACTGTGTGCGCTGCTTTGTGTGCCTGTGTTTCACACAAATTGTTGCACAACAGAGCAAGCAGGGACTCTGCCTTCCTCTGGAAGGCTCTGTCACTGTGGAAACCTGTCACAGAGGGCTATGACTTGTTTCTGCTATGACAGAGGGCTTCAGGAAGAAAAGCCCTGCAGAAGAAATCCCAGCTTGCTCCAATGTGCAACTATGCACGCAGAACATGGGCACATGAATCAGTGTGCGCATTCCCCCCACATCCCTGTAATGCCTGCTTTGGCAAGCGCTTCATTGGTCAGTATTGAGCCAGTGTCATTTAAATCACTGTCATCATTGCCATAAGACAGCTTATAATAAGAATTACTAATTCCATGCAGAGAGTGCTAGCAACCATTTTGGAATATAATAATACAGGAATAGAATCATAATTGGTCGTAATGCACTGACATCAGGTAAGTTTACTTTCTTGGTCTCGTCAGGCAACACTAAATATGGTGTCCTCCAACAGTTCTCTTTCTACCAGAATTGCACACATATATGAATACTGGAATGAAAAAGTGAAGCAATCTGCGATATCATTTCAGTGCAATCTACAGAGGCTTCCTCCCTCCCTGTATCAGCTATGTGTTATATCATATTCCATGAGAATCAGAGCAGAATATGCTTTGAAGTGCAATTGAAACTTCTCATTTTCCCAGTTTTTTGCCTAGAGAAGAAACTGTCAATAGACCATGCAGCCATATAGGGGAGGGAGAAGAAAAAGGAACTAAGATTCAAACTTCAGTTAAATCAGCCAGAGGGGTCAAGGTTAATATGGCCACAGAGAGCTTTCAAGTAAAGCCCTTTACAGTAATATCTAGCATTAAACCTAGTAAATTAGATCTACATGGGACTCCTCTTTGAAAATTTCTGTGCAGTGTGTAAACCCATCAAACCTTTGCAGATCAGTTCCTATCACCCGCATTATTTTCTGACATGAGCTTCAGTTAAAGGGATAGTTAAAAGGCCTACTTGCACAAGTATCTTCATACACTGCTCTTTGAAAACATGTTGGGTTTGATCTAGAGGTACCTGCTTGCAGGTGTGGTGCACACAACTAGGATTACATGTGCTTTGATGCACATACTATTGCTCCTTCATTTAGATGCAGATAACCATTTTGGAGGGACAGTCTGTGTATCCTTGTTGGATCACCATTGTGTTTTGACATTGACTTTGTTCATGATAGAAAATGTACAGTTGAACTGAACCGGTCTCTACAGGTTTCTGTACATGAAAGGCAGAGCAATGTGTCTTTATAACTTTTTTCGACACACACAGGAATCTGTAGAGCTTTGTACACATCAAACAGATGTTTCACCTGAGTAATATCCTCATTTAAAAAGAGATATTATGTGAAAGATAACATGTGAAAGATGATTGCTCTGTCAGGGCAGAAATATTCAGTCCTGCATAAGTACTGTGAGAATGCATCTCACTGGCATTTGGATCACACACTGATTATAAAATATGTCTCTGGTCCATCCACATATGCACACATGTGGGCAAATAATGCTCTCTCATAACACATTTTCTTGTGTATGCAGACACTGAAGCACCTACACTGAAAAAAGGAGTTCCATAAATACGAAAGCACAACCACAAATATTATAATTTTATATTAGATTTTTAAATTATTTGTACAGTTCTAGAAGTTATGTCATCGTTAAGATGACAGTAATGATGGACCTTATTACTGGTACTTTGGTAAAATTCTCTATTGCTTTTGGCTTTTTGTTTCTATTGTGGACAATGAACAGATGCTAAAAAACATACACAATTTTTATCACTGTCTTCCTCCCCCCCTTTCCCAGTGCTTTATGCAAATGTTACCAAGGATCCAGTAGTGATCCCATTGTCTTGAATAGAAACTTCCTCTGCATGTTTTGGCCAACCTAATATAATTTAATTACACTAACGATTCAGGGTTGAATACAAAAGCCTGTGCCTTCCAACCTCATAAATATGCATAAAGAAGATAAAATAATCCCCAGACAGCAAACATTGCTCCCCACTTCAATTTTTTGTTAATGCTTTCTGCTGGTTAGTGGGGTCCTCATTTTGGTTACAATGAAACAGCCAAGTCTATAGCAGGAGTAAAATGTTAGGGTTGGTTCATAAGATCACATTTTTTTACATGCCCTGAATGTACCACAGATTGCCTTTATCCTGTGAATGCAATTAGACAGAAATGAGACTATCTGATCCTATGCATGTTTACTTAGAACTAATTGTCAATTGTCTTTTTTCACTAGGATTTATTTCCAAATCGTTATGCATAAGATTGCAGCCTGTCATTCAGAACATCTTCGCTTTGTGTTGTAGTGGATTATGATTGCTCACAATAGCCATTTCTCCTGGATTTGCCATCCATGTTTTCAGAGCATCCAATGACACTATTGTGACTTGGTTGTCTAGTGTTCCCGGTGTTATCTTCCAACATTTTTTCAGACCTGATTGGTGATTTTTTAAAAAAATCCTTTTTGCAATAAAACTCACTTGCAGCACCAGTCTGCTCATTGTGAACAGGCGAAGTATTATCAAGACTTGCAGTCACTTGTATCTTTAAATAAATATTTCCTCTTTGTACGTTCAGCCCATTCTATTGCTTTCTAGACAGCTGGAGAGACTAGTGAGAAGTTGCTTGAACAGCCATTCTGAATTTCCCCAAATGTCAATTTCTGTCCTGGTGGGATCCCCCCCACCCTTTTAAGAGATAAACAGCACTATTAAAAAGAAGGGGGGAATAATGCCATGAGACCAATAATTAAAACCTTACCCCAATATAAACAAAAACTAACATTGGGGCAATTCAGAGAGATTAGTCAATGGGCATCAATCACACACACATACACACACTGGGATCAACAAGATGTGACAAAATGGGTTGAACCTACAAACAATGAACATTTATTTGAAGTTGCTAGGAACCTTTCTAAACAGGAGTTACTAGTAAGGAAACATTATAAGGGGATCTTGGCTATGAGGAAGACCATTGCTTTGTTAATAAGATATATGAAACCCCTGTTTTAGTTCCAATTCCTGCTAATTACAGAAAAGAGAGAAGAGGGAAGATCTTGGGCTGGCAGTGACTGTGTTTCTGCTTCTGCCCTACCTTTCTTCAGGTGTGTTCAATCTATGGGGCTGACTCTGCTGCTCTAAAGCTCAGGCTGGGCCAGGGCCTGAAGAAGGGAAGAGGGAAGGTCTTGGGCTGGCAGTGACTGTGTTTCTGCTTCTGCCCTACCTTTCTTCAGGTGTGTTCCATCTATGGGGCTGACTCTGCTGCTCTAAAGCTCAGGCTGGGCCAGGGGCGTGAGCCTCTTGGCGAGAGCACAAGGGCTCTCGTCCTTGTGGCTCTCAGCCGTGGGGTGAGCTGCCTGGGGCCCTGAAGATCTTTTCCTTCTGCCCTGAAGATCTGTCTTCCCACAATCAAGAAGCTAGCAGGAGATCACGCAAGTCTGGTCTTGGTTTTTTATCAAGCCAAGAAGCCGTGGTGGTTTATTCTGGGGAGATGTGCCTGGGGGAGCAAAAAAGTGGGTCTGGAGTGGTGGCGGCAATATCACGGGTAGCGGGCAGAGGGAGGTATGGCGGTGGGAGTTCGGCAGGCCGTTACAGGGGAAATCAGTCCAGGCAATTGAGGCCTGTTCCTTTTTCCGGCCCTTCTCCCAACCCTCTGACCCTAGGGAGCTCTGGGAACACTCCTTCGAGGATTAGGGTGCTGCTGCTGAATGCCAGGTCAGTTAACACAAAAACATCTCTTATCCACGATCTGATTGTGGATGAGCATGCTGACCTGGTATGCGTGACGGAGACCTGGTTGGATCTGCTGGGCGGGGTTGGTCTCTCTCAGCTTTGTCCTCCAGGTTTCCAGATCGTGCAGCAGCCCCGCCTCGAGGGTCGGGGAGGAGACGTTGCAGTCATCTTTCGTGAGACTCTTCCCGTTTCCAGGTGCCCGGTCAGGCAATCTCAGAATTTTGAGTATTTGTCCTTGAGGGTGGGCCTCCGAGATAGGCTGGGGATTCTGCTGGTGTACCGACCACCCCGCTGCACTTCAGTCTCCCTACCTGAGCTGGCGGGGGTGGTCTCGGAGGTGGCCTTGGGTTCCCCCAGGCTTATTGTTTTGGGGGATTTCAATGTCCACGCTGAGGCCCCCCTAGTGGGTGCGGCTCAGGATTTCATGGCCTCCATGGCAACCATGGGCCTGTCTCAATTGGTATCGGGCCCTACCCACGTGGCGGGACACACTCTGGATCTGGTTTTTGCCAACCGGGAAATAAATGATCTGGAGGTGGGGGAATTTGAGACCACTCCCTTGTCATGGACAGATCATCACCTGGTGGGGTTTAGTTTGACTGCTCCGTCTACCCTCTGCAGGGGTGGTGGGCCGATTAAGATGGTCCGCCCCTGGAGGCTTATGGATCCGCTTGGATTTCAGACGGCCCTCGGGGAGTTTCCAGTGTCCAGAGCTGGTGACCCTGTCGAGGCCTTGGTTGATCTCTGGAATGGAGAGATGGCCCGGGCTGTTGACACGGTTGCCCCCAAGCGCCCTCTCCGGCTTGGTGGAGCCCGTTCGACTCCTTGGTTTTCCTCGGAGCTTAGGGCGATGAAGCAACTCGGGCGACGGCTGGAGCGACGCTGGAGGAAGAGTCGTCATGAATCCGACCGAACACGGGCTAGAGCCCATTTTAGGGACTATGCCGTGGCGGTGGGGGTGGCGAAGAAATGCTTTTTCTCCGCCTCCATTGTGTCTGCTCAGTGCAGACAAACAGAGCTGTTTCGTGTGGTGAAAACCTTGCTCCACACATCCCCCCCAGACAATGGGGGAGGAGCCATCTACAGCTCTTTGTGATCGGTTTGCCTGTCGCTTTGCAGATAAAGTCGCTTGCATCCGTGCTGACCTGGACTCCAGAGTTTTGGCAGTTCCAGCAGATGTGCCTTTGGTACCATCTGGTCCCGTTGTGTTGGATTCTTTTCAGTTGCTGCGGCCTGAGGATGTGGACAAGATCCTGGGCAGTGTGCGGGTGACTTCGTGCGCTCTTGACCCTTGCCCTTCATGGCTAATAAAAGCTGCCAGGGAGGGGACAGGTAGATGGCTGGAGGTGATCGTTAATGCTTCATTAAGGGAGGGCAGGATGCCATCGTGCCTTAAGGAGGCGGTGGTAAGACCTCTATTAAAAAAGCCCTCCCTTGATCCCTCCAACCTGGACAACTATAGACCTGTGTCTAACCTCCCCTTTTTGGGCAAGGTGATGGAGCGTGTGGGGCGTCCCAGCTGCAGAGGGTCTTGGATGATACGGATTATCTGGACCCTTTTCAATCTGGCTTCCGCCCCGGGTATGGGACTGAGACTGCCTTGGTCGCCCTAGTGGATGACCTACGCCGGGAACTAGACAGGGGGAGTGCGTCCCTGTTGGTTCTGCTGGACCTCTCGGCGGCGTTCGATACCATCGACCATGGTATCCTTCTGGGCCGCCTCTCTAGTATGGGAATCGGAGGCACTGCGTTGCAGTGGTTTCAGTCCTTTCTTGAGGGGAGGGTTCAGAAGGTGGTGCTGGGGGACTACTGCTCGGCCCCGTGGCCGTTGGCCTGTGGGGTCCTGCAGGGATCGGTCTTGTCCCCCATGCTGTTTAACATCTACATGAAGCCTCTGGGAGAGGTCATCCGGAGATTTGGACTGAGTTGTCAGCAATATGCGGATGACACTCAGCTCTATCTCTCCTTGTCATCTGATCCCAGGGAGGCAGTGGATGTCCTGAATCGGGGGCTGGAGGCCGTGATGGGTTGGATGTGGGCTAACAAACTGAAATTGAATCCGGATAAGACGGAGGTACTGTTGGTCAGTAGGAGAGCCAATCGGGATGAGGAGATTTTACCGGTTCTGGATGGGGTTGCACTTCCCTTGAAGGAGCAAGTACGCAGCTTGGGGGTTCTACTGGACCCGGCTCTGCTTTTGGAAGCTCAGGTGGAGGCGGTGGCCAGGGGTGCCTTTGCACGGCTTCGGCTGGTGCGCCAGCTGCGTCCCTTTCTCGAGAAGGCAGATCTGGCCACGGTTACCCACGCCTTAGTCACGTCGCGGCTGGATTACTGTAACGCGCTCTACGTGGGGCTGCCCTTGAAGAATATCCGGAAACTGCAGCTAGTGCAAAACGCGGCAGCGAGGGTTTTATCCAGAGCTGCCCGTTGGGAACATATCACCCCCATTTTGAAAGAGCTGCACTGGCTGCCGGTTCGTTTCCGGGTCCAATTCAAGGTGCTGGTTTTGACCTTTAAAGCCCTAAACGGTTTGGGCCCGGGGTATCTGAGGGACCGCCTGCTCCCACGGGTTGCTGCCCGCTTGACAAGGACATCTGAGGGGGCCCTGCTCCGGGTGCCGACAATGAGGGAGGCCCGGCTGTCGTGCACTCGGGACAGGGCCTTCTCTGTTGCTGCCCCCAGACTCTGGAATGCTCTCCCAGTGGCCATTCGTTCCTCGGACTCCATCACGGCTTTTAGAAAGCTTTTAAAGACTTGGCTTTTTACCCAGGCTTTTACATGATCGTTTTCTACTGCAGCTTCTTTGTGTTTTTATTTGTTGTATTTGTTGTGTTGTTTTTATGCCTGTTTTTATGTTTTTTTATATTTTTAACATGATGTTTTTATTGTCTTTTTATTGTATGTTTTTAACTTTTGTAAACCGCCTTGGGGTTATCTTTTTAACGAAAGGCGGTATATAAATGCATAAATAAATAAATAAATAAATAAATAAAAGCAATGCCTCAGCATCTGAAATAGCTCTTCTATTAAAAAAAAAACCCATGATGACACTGAAACCAGTTTATATGATACATTCATATGTATTGTGTAAAAAGGACTTAAATGATCTCACCATGGGTTCAAAAGATATCAGGGCATAGAAATTTCACTGTGGGTCAGTCAGCAACTTCTACTTTACAGCAGAGGTGGGGAAAGAGATGTATATCTTTCTTATTTGTAATATATAAACCATCGTATTGCTTATTAGCAATGTTTCCTTACCAATTAGCTGGGTCGTGGACCAAGACCATATAAGTTAGAGCTTTTTCTGCTTGCAGTATTCAGACTATGAGAACACATCACACATTAATGCCCTCATCAAACTTTAGTCATGATTTAAAATGTATTTACTTCTGACTAGTTGCATCATCATGTGGACAAGGACACACATTCAACTGTACATCTTGTTGGTACAGTGCATTGTGAACAGAAGGCATCCACGTTCTGATACACATCTGATTTATGCCTATAGTTTCTGATCCAGTAAGCTTACATGTGTGGATCTTATCTTGATTGGGAAAATATACATTGTAAGATTTAAACATTTCACACACTTTAGCCACATTTGGACATCTCATGAAACTAGAGTTACGCGTGGCTGAGGTTGATGTAACTGTGTGTCTGAATGCGTGAAAACACAGTTTGGATCCTAATTCAAACTGAGGGATCACTCAAGTTTAAACCTTCAGTTTAAAGTGAGATTCACTGCTCAGGTCTCTGGTTTGTGGCTGTCTCTGTTATGCCCAAATGCAGAACTGGAGGCAGCCTTCCCTGGGACCAAAATTGAGGGAAGGAAGCTCCTCCCTCTCTCCATCCTGATTGGCTGCTGTGGCTGTCCATCAATCAAAGGAGGAATCCCAGCAGACAGCTCCCCCTCCTCTCTGCAGTCTCACAGACTACAGAGAGGAGGCCAGCACTTAAATCTGAATTCAGAAAGATAACCACGTGTGGGGCGGGGAGTGGAGCTGGGGGTCCAGGTTCTGTGTTAAGTCTGAATTTGGCCCAAGAGACCAGTTCATATTTCTAGCCTACTTTCCAGTGACTTATGAGATCACCCAGCATTCCATGTATGTGTCAGTCTGTCTCTGTGTTTCCTCCCTATCAGTTATGCAATGCCTGGACCAATATGAATGAAATTGGGTACAGTTGTAGGGACACATAGGGGGCACCTCAATGGTGTAGTTTGTGATGATGTCATCCACCC
This sequence comes from Hemicordylus capensis, assembly GCF_027244095.1. Classification (NCBI taxonomy): domain Eukaryota; kingdom Metazoa; phylum Chordata; class Lepidosauria; order Squamata; family Cordylidae; genus Hemicordylus; species Hemicordylus capensis. Next base: position 255,785,567 of record NC_069659.1, on the reverse strand, counting down.
CAATTCAAGATGGTGTAAATTTCAACTTTTGAGGCGCAAGTGGGCTAATTTGTGAACCGCCTAACCGATTTGAGCCAAATTTGCTACAGCTGTAAGGACACATAGGGACATCTCAGTGGTATAGTCTGTGATGATGTCATCCACCCAATTCAAGATGGTGGACACATGAACATTTGAGCAACAAGTGGGCTAACTTGTGGACTGTCTAACCGATTTGAACCAAATATGGTACCGTTGTAGTGAGCGACACACAGGTACACCTCAACAGCATAGTTTGTGATGATGTCGTCCACTTCAATTCAAGGTGGCATATGCATAAATGTTTGAGACACGAGTGAGCTAACAGGTGAGCTTCCTGACTGATCTGCACCAAATTTAGTCCAGTTGTAGGGATAGTGAATGGAAAGTAAGCAGATTAGTTCTTACTGAACAACTTGTATTATTGTGCCATGGTCATTAATAAAATCACCATGGCACAGCAGTTAGATCCCATGCCTTACCAGTAAAACCCATATACAAGAACCACATTGGATGGATTAATGATATTATTATTCTCCATGTCAATACCATCAGCAGCATTGGCATGGGAAATAACTACATCATCAACCAATCCCAGTGATTCTTCGTTATAGATGTTCTCAGTGCAATGGAAGACTTAATTCCCAGGAATCAGTATCTATGTCACAATCGTAACTCACTCACTCAAAATGCTTTGCCTTAAAATTAAATTTAAGGTGACTTACAAATTAACCGATTTGAATCAAATTCGGTACAGTTGTAGTGAGTGATACATAGGGACACCTCGATGGCATAGTATGAGACACCTCAATGGCATAGTATGATCATGGCTGCAGCTTTGTGGCACCTATTAGCCAAGCTGCAACCCCCTATCCCCAGAGACCTCCCCACCCTTACCTGAGCCCCACTCCTCCTCCTCACCACAGGAGCAGCAACAGTTGATCAGGCCCTTCCTCACTGCTTCTACCACCATGGCCGCTCGTTCCCCTCAGGCCGCTGACAGGCCCAGGCCTGTCACTTGCCTGCCTGCCTCCTTCCGCCAATGGCCTCGGTAGCCCCAACAGTAGCAGTGGTTGATTGGGACCTTCCTTGCTGCTGCCACCATGGCCACTCATTCTCCTTAGGTTGCTGGCAGGCTCGGGCCTGTCCCTTGCCCTTTGTTCTTTCCCTCTCCCCCCCGTCTCCCTCCCTTCCTAACAGATCTTGTTCATCTTATTTCCTCATCTAATTCACACAATGGCAGCCTCCTTCTCCTGAAGAGGCTCTTTCCTCCCTCACCGCCCCTCTCTTCACAGACCCCTGCCCACTAAATGAGAGAGAGAGAGAGAGAGATTCCTCTTCTCTACAATCAAGAACATCCTCTGATCAGTAACAGTTGCATTCCAAATGACCTTAACCATCACAGACTCCTCCTCCCTATCTGCATATGGAATCCCCACTGCCCAATCACCACAGTGCCACAGGCTCCTCCTTCCTATCTGCATATAGAATCCCCACTGCCCAATCACCATAGTGCTTCTGCTCTCACAGGCTCCTCCTCCCTATTATTATTTCAATTTCTATACCGCCATTCCAAAAATAGCTCAGGGCGGGTTACAAAGAGAAACAATAAATAAATAAGATGGCTCCCTGTCCCCAAAGGGCTCACATTCTAAAACGAAACATAAGATAGACACCAGCAACAGTCACTGGAAGTACTGTGCTGGGGGTGGATAGGGCCAATTACTCTCCCCCTGCTAAATAAAGAGAATCACCACGGTAAAAGGTGCCTCTTTGCCCAGTTAGCAGGGGTTCCTATCTGCATATGGAATCCCCACTGCCCAATCACCATGGTAGCACAGGCTCTTCCTCCCTATCTGCATATGGAATCCCCACTGTCCAATCACCACAGTGCTTCTGTTCATGAACTCTCCATGCATGGGATTCACCATGGGTATGCCTTAGACTAGAGAATTAAATATATAGATATATGAATTGGTTCATGAATTGATGTATATCTCTAGCTTTGTTCAGGTGTGATGTACCAAGTACAATGTACTTGAGTAAGGCTAACATGCTCCAACTACCCTGCTTCCCACACTGGTACACTGCATATCCATGCATTCCATGACCCCTTCAGTACTAGGAATGTGCAAGTCAGCTCAAGGTCAAACCGGCTCACACTCGAACTGGTCCAGTTCAGCTCAAGGTCTGGGGCTGGTTGGGGGTTTTGTTTCATTTTGTTTAAAAGGCAGATTTACCACTGCCGAATGCTTCTGCAGCCTCAGGGTTGGCTGCTGCAGCTGCAGGAGGGTCTCTGGTGGTTCCCCCTCCCCCTGCTGCCAAAACCGAACATGCCTGGTCTGGTTCAAGTCTGGTTTGGACTCAAATCAAACTGGGGGAACCGGCTATATGTACATCCCGATCCAGTACTGCATTTGTCTGCAGCAGAAGAGAGAATTGCTCTCCACAATCTGGAATGTAACATTGTCACTATGTCTAAAGACTGTACTTGGGGGAGGGCAGGGTTATGGATATGGGGTGAGCTGGTGCAGGAAGCTGGGGGCTAGCCAGCATGTTCACATTAGCCCTGTACTCAGTATGAACAGGGATTTTCTTATCAAGATATCATTAACTTAAAACCTGTATTACTCTTTCCATGTATTATTTCTTAACCTCCCTATGTATTTCTGTGCATTTCTGTGCATTATGGCACCCCCTTATTCCTGACATTTCATGCTCCCCAAAACTGCACAGACCTGGAGCATTTTACTGTATTTAAATACTTTTCTAAAGGTGGGGGCTATAAATATATTATATTATATTAGTAGAGGTCAGAGGTGACTAAGATATTATGCAATCTGAGGCAGCTTCTAAGCAAACTTTAATTCATGGAGAGGGGAAAAAATAATATGAGCTGAGTACTCATTTCTTCTATACATAATTCAGTTAAATAAAAAGGTTCTCAAATGGCATTTTACTTTCTTCCCTTTAAAAAAGTGACCTGAACTGAAATTTGCATCACGATCCATAAAAAGAAAGAAAAACTTCAAGGGGATATAAATTACCATTGGGAAAAAGGGGCAAGGGCAGTCTATTCCATGGCACAAAAACAGAGATTTCATTTTCCTAATACTTTTATTTCACTGCTAATAAAATTGGGTAGTTAAACCTCCATGGTAGAATATGAATGTAACAGCAGAGTTAAGCTTTAACACAGGCAAAAAGAGAGAACAGAAAAAGAAAAGACTCTATTAAAATGTGGCCCTAGAGACTGTAAATTTGAATCCTGGCACTACTGGTCAGATTGGTTTTATAAGCTAAAATGAGGAAGTAACTGGGTCTCACCTCAGCAGGCCACACAGAAGGTTGTTCCATTCCATTCCTTTCTCTGTCCCCCCACAATTATTCACCTTTTCAAGGAAATGCAAAAGAAACAGAGGGATGCAAGCTCATGAGGTTGATAGTGAAGTAATGTAATTATTAAGTAATATAGGCATTCTCAACACAGCCAGCAGGTTCAGGCAAGCCCCTTCAGGGTGCCCTAAGCTGCTGCTCCACCTACTGTGGGACTTGATACATTAGCATCTCTCCATTTTCTTTCAAACACGTTTCTAAAGTGTTCACAGCAGTTCACTTAAATTATCCGGTATTTCTTAATACAACCCTGTAATGCTTGCCAGTGTTGTTGTTCCATATTACAGATGTGGGAGAACTAAGAAGTGATAGGTTGCCTGAAAGTAATGAGCAAAGAAGTGAAATGGAGGACTGCCACTTTCAGGGGAGCCAAAACAGAGCTGAATTTCACAAATATTTTCCTGCTCCTTGACTTCTTAGTGATTTTTGAGGGGGGTGCAATGGAGCATAAAAATGTTCACCAGGTGTCCCTTGTTGTTGAAGCAACTAGTTGAGTCATCTTGTCTTGCCATGCTGTCCTGAAAGCCCCACAACACAGTTTATCAAAACAGGGAATACTGGCACAATTTCTTCAGCAATGTTCCCTTTTTGTCCCCATTTAAAGTGAGAGCAATGAGAGGAGGTTTTCTTGCTCTCCATAATGTACCATGCAGCCAGAAAAACTTGATAACCAAGAGTGGAAACTACTAATATGGGTTCTTTTGGAGAAAACCAAATTTTTTGGTTTTCAAAACTCAAAGTTTATTTAACCTAATGAGCCCTTTCACACAATTGGAGAGAAGGGGCCCAAGGGAGAACAGAGAGGAAGCCTTGAAAACCAACCTCCCTGCAGACGATGAATGCCTCTGATGATGGCGAGTGAGCAGTGCATGATAGGGTTTCCCCTGAAGCTGGCCAGGAGCCCCGCAGATTCCCAGCTCAGGCTGCAAGCAACCGGCACTGGCAGATGATGAAAAAAATGGGGCGAAGGGAATGCTAGCTCCCTTAACCCAGTTTAAGAGGGTAGCTGGCTTGGCAGATTTGCTGCCAAGACACTGCCAGGATCAGGCACGATCCTGTCCAGAGGCGTATCTAGGGGAAATAGCGCCTAGGGCAAACACTGAAATTGCGCCCCCTGTCCAAGCATCTGACACCCATCTTTCAGATAACTTTACCATAATATCAGCTGAAAAATACAAGTCAAGCTCGTTAATCTTTTAATATTTCAAAAACTATTCAGCAGTGGACTTAGCCAGACCAAAAAATGCTGGAAAACTACAAATTTCAGTATGCGGGGGCTCATGAAATACCCAAATACTATGTGGAGGTGTACTTGGAAAACTAAACAGAAGTGCCTGTCTAATTCTCTACTATGCATTGTAGCATCACCATTACATAAGTTTTTAAAATCAATGGAGAATTTGACTTTTCCCAGATACTCTGAAAATAATTAAAGGATATGCAGAGTAAACTGTGTCACCGCTTGGAATATATTCTAGTCTTTCAGAAAGACAGTTAAAATGAGAGAAAGAGAGCAAGAAACTCCCAGTGGGCCTTAATATTAAGGATTTCACACTGATTCAAAGACAAGCTCACCATTAATAGCCATATTAGCAAGACATCACATTTAACTCACTAATCACAAGAAGCAAAGTAAGAGCAAATGAATACAATCCTAGCTCATAAGCGTCAGCTCAGTATTCACAAGCCCTGATTCTCTGTACATAGTGCCAATCTGAATATGTGTACAGTGTCTTATATTATATTATATTATATTATATTATATTATATTATATTATATTAATAAAACCTGTAGCCCCTTTGGGGGGCTTCCTAAAGGCTGGGGGGTTGCAAAGGTTCCCCCTCACCCCGCTGGCCTCTAGGGCCTCGCAGGGACCATTTGAGCATGTGCAGTGGCCGTTTTTAAAAATAATCCTTTTTAAAAAAAATATGGCCACTGAAAACAAAATGGCCACCGCGCATGCTCAAATGGCCTCTGCAAAGCCTGGCATGACCTAGGGCCTCACAGAGGCCATTTGAGCATGCAAGGTGGCCATTTTGTTTCCGGCAGCCATTTTTTAAAAAAAATTAATTTTACAAAATGGCGCCCCCTTCAAGTGGCGCCTGGGGCACGTGCCCTGCCTGCCCTACCCTAGATACGCCCCTGATCCTGTCAGTTCTCATGGGTGGGCAAGACCGGGTTTGGCTTCATTAGCCCGATTTTGCCTGCGTGTGAGAACAGCCTCAATGATTCTTAAACAAATGCCTCCAAGTGGATCCAATGTGAGTACATTCTGTTCATTGACACTGGAAGGTAGGGTTATTTCTAGTAGCCCTGTGCAAAGTGATGCCTTTTCACTTCTGGGATCACTTTGGAGATTCCAAAATGTCCCCAATTGCCTCAGCCCCCTTTGGCCCCACTTTGAGGGGGCCTGCTTCACTTCAAACTGAACCTTTTGGTGGCTTGAACCAAGACCCTTCTCCCTCCCCACCCCACCCAAACCCCTCAAATCGTTTATTAGAGCTGGCAGGGGAAAAGAAAAAGAGCCTTAGTCTTTCTCTGCCAGGAAATGCCATAGGTGCTCCAGGGATTTGTAGTATTTTCTGAGGGTGCAGCCATTGCTGCAGCCTTAGAAAATACTAGAAATCCTAGGAGCACCCAGAATTCAACGGGGAAATGTTTTACAGTGTCCTTTTCAAAGCCAAGCCACAGAACATGGTTGGTTTCTCCCTTGCAGCAGGGACCAATGATAAAGACTAGGGACTTTTCTCCTCACCCCTGCCAGTCCTGGTAAGTAGTCCAGGTGGTGGGTGTTGACGTGTGGGGATAGACTGAAGCAAAGCTTCGAGGGGCTGAAGGCTTCAGTCCAGTTTGCTTCACTTTGACGCATCCCAGATGGTGCTTCGCTTCAGGCCGAAGGGAGTTGAAGGGGGTCAAAGTGCAACAAACCTGAACAGGCCTCTGAAGCTTCGTACAGCCTTAGTTTCTAGTGTACAGGTTGATGCTTGTATTACATTTATTTGTAAAATAGGAAAGATTCAACATGCTCCACTGGAGTTAAGGGAACAGTTTCACCAGAGAAACTTCTTTCAGTTCAAGAAGGCTTTCATTGCCGGCCTAAATTTTGGCTTCTCTCCTTATAAGTTAAACTTTATATGTGTGCTAATAAACACTACAGCCAGAAACCTGGCATGGGGAACAAAATAACCTTGAGGAAGCATCACAAATTCCTTGCCTCACTGTTCGCACTAACAAGTTACAAACATTTTTATCCTTACACCCTGTGTGAGGATTTTCCTCCAGAACATTATTTTACAATGTAACAGCCCAAACAGCAAAATGGTTAGATGTCCAGGCACTTCTGCTCCCTACTTCTTTAGACTGTTTCCTGTTTCCCTTTTTTCCTCAGAAGCCTGTTTCCTGCTTCCTGAAGTCCCTTCTCCTGGGCTATCTTGTGTCCTTACATCCATAACATTCACACCCACCCATTATATCCTGTCAGCATCTTCCTCCCAATCCCTACCTCTGCCTCACAAGCTTCTGTGAAATCATAACAGCTTGACCAATGGCTATGGGCAACTGATAATAGCTGAACTGTGTTCATATCAGGCTTTGTCCCTCAATAAACCTACAAATTTTGTTTTTAATTTGTCACCATGTCCACCTATGAAACCATAATGCATGCCCTAAAAACAATGATGTAGAAAGCCTGAGTTTAGATTCATGATATAGATGTTATATATTTCAGTCTCACTGTGCCTTTGTTTTCTTCTCTGAGTGTGAGTCATAAATTGTTGCAGCTTATTTGTTACTAAATAAGGAGGAGAAGATGTTAAGATACAAGAAAGGAAGCTGGATGGAAGAGTAAATCTCTTATTTTTGGAAATAACACATGGATAAACAAAGCAGCAAAGGCCCAGTTCAGTTACTAATTCACATGCGTACTACCAAACAGCCTTTTCCTCTTTAGATCATTATGCTGTGCTGAATATTAATTTCACACTGTGACTATAAAATTACTCCTTTACCAACTCAATCAGTGAATTTAGCAAAGATATATTTAAAAGGAGGGTATTTATGGATTAGGCACAGATTTTAGAAATGAAATGGGAGACAATCTAACAAATCTATCAGGAATAAGATCAACAACTTAAAGTTTAAACCAATCATCTTGAGTATATATTTGAACTTGGATATGTAGATGTGGTGCCGAAGTCCCAATGGTTCAGCAATACACTCAAAGGATCAGCGGCCCCATAGACAGCTAAATTACTCAGAAAGCCAGGGAATTTATCAAACATGAATTTCAAAGTGGATTCTAGCCTCCAGGAAAAACGGAAGTGCCCATTAATGTACATACAAAATAAATGTTGTCTGCAAGCTGCTTCAACTGTTTATTTTTGACATGACTGGCTAAGTAATTTTAATTTATATGGTGGGGGGGCACAAAGGCTATTACCCCTTTGATGGGAATTATCTGTCTACATTGTTATTTTTTTTTAAAAGTCAGAAAAGAAAGCCAAGATTAGCAGGTGCAGCATAAAGAAATCATTTGCAGGTCTTCACACCTATTAGTGTATTATTTATAACATACCAATTTGGAAATGTTAACATTAAATATGGTTCACACATGTAAAGGAAATTCTATGAAACTATTCATATATTATGGATGAAAACTATAATAGTGATACTGAAACTAGTTAAAGCAGATGTAGTGGATCTGAACAACTCTAAAGCATGCAATATTTTTTGCTAACTTGGGCTCTGTTTAGCTTACAACCTCAATATTTACTTTATTGACCAAAAGAATGTTAACTTCATCCAATGCTGACAGACCATTCATCAAAAAATAATAATTTTTAAATAATGGAATATTTCATAGGCAGGACTGTGCACCAAATTAGGCACTGGCCTTTAAGTTTCTAGACCCCAGATTCAATTCACCCAGAGGAGAGGAGCCACATATCAAACTGATCAGATTAGTGAGACAAAAAAACCTTAAATGGAATAATTTTGATGTATTTAGCTCAGTTTCTCATGGTTCTCACCCACCTAATAAACTGGCTATATAAACAACAGCATTCAACTTATTGGCAATTGGCTTTTCCAAGAAATAATGATGGCTATTTTTTAATTTTTAAGAAGAGATCTGGATGTTCCTAAAGACCAATTAACACCTCATTTGCTAAACAGTCACAATATGGCTCCATATTCATAGGTTTGTATATAAGGAAACATCCTCACAATCCGAAGGACAGGCATATCTGAGATTAAATACTCCATTTTGGTGCAGTGATTTTAAAGTCCAGTAATACTAGATAACGCTAGGAAACCGCCAAGGAAAGTGAAGAAGGAGCAGCACTACGCTTTTCCACTAGACGGCCTGGACACTCAATTTCTAATAGTAATGCATGTGTAATGATGGTGGGAATCAAAGGGCCAGTTTACATGAGTACCAGCCCAACATGCAAAGAACACTCCCACCCTGATATCATTGAAGGACATCCCAACACGCTGTTGGTGTGCCCTTCATTCGTGTTTGGCGGCTGTTCATCCGAATGGCCCTCAAACACACACTCCAAAGTCTTGTCTAAACATTAGTGCTGCTCCTTCCTTACTGATGTCACTTCCTTGAATGATGTTAGGGTGCACGCTCTTGGCATGTCGCCACCCTCTTTGAGTGTTTGGACTGTGCGAACTGGCCCAAAGTGTTCTTTGAATGAGTTCCACTTCTGAGGAACACCAGCAGAGAACTGAAACCTAGGGCCGCATTTTGAGTTCAGTTGTCACAGTAAAAGCTGAAGTGTTAAGTTTTGTTTGTCCCACACTGCAATCTCCAGTGACTTTTTTAAAATAATGTCTGCAGCAGCAAATATTATAACATGCATTCTTTCTGCACAAGCACAGGAGCAAAAAGAAAGGCTTAACAGTCTGATGTTACCTCAGCACAGCATCCCTCCAGTGGCTGATGCTGGTAACTGCCATATGTTTCTTTTTAGATTGTGAGCCCTTTGAGGACAGGGGATTACATAATGCATAATAATATGTATTATTTATTTTTCTATGTAAACCGCTTTGTGAACCTTGGTTGAAGAGCAGTATATACATATTCTTATTCTTATTCATAGTAGTAGTAGTAGTAGTAGTAGTACAGTATGCAGTATTAAGAAAAGGATTCTTGCAGATGTAGGGGTTGGATGAGGGTACCAGTTAGCCTGGGACTGTCGTGAGGTGTGGTTAACTTGACAGCATTTGCAGGAACCCATAGGCCAAGAGAGGAGGTAAACTCAGTGGCATAGCTATGAGAATGGGAAAGGTAATGAGAGAAAAACCCTGAACAAACATAAGTAAGAATAAGCCATCAGATGAGCGAGCTCCAGGATCCACTGCAGAGTATTTGACATAAGACATTATGTTGCTAGCAAAGCCTTTTCTGTTGGCTCCCAGGAGCCCCTTCATTCATGTTTGAGTCTCTTGGAGATCTCACTCTGCATATGCTCAGGAGCCTCACAGCTTCATGAGCTCAGTGGTCCAGTTGCCCCTAGATTTGGCTCCTAACAAGCAAATTGTAAATGGGCACAGATGCACACCCTCCCTAATCCTGAGTAGATCCAAGAAGTTAACTACAAGCAGGTTAACTCTCTGTCAAGGCCACTCTGCACTCAGGGTGAACAGCTTTGTCTTTCCTCTCCTTCCATAAAAAGGATAGCAGTCAGCTAATGCGCCAATTAGCTCAACCAGAAGAATGCAATAAGGCCTGCAGACGTAAATTTTCTCCCCTCATGAAGAAGGTTGAGCAAGTGATACGAGCCTAAAAGATGCACCCATCAAAAGTACTGATTAGATTACTGGACCTTTCCGTTTATGCAGATGCCCCTTCTCACATCTATGCACTCTGCTTTCATGACAAAAGCCTTAGCATACTTCGGCGATTCCCAGATTGTTACACTCAGGAGGGAAGATCAGCAACCTTGCCAGTCCCTCCCAACGCACCTGTTAGACAGCAACAGTGAATAGGAATTTGCCCCCAGGATATGTTTTGGGTATAAAGACCGCAAGTTACATGATCCAGTGTGCTCCCTCATATGCTTCACTTCCATCAGGTGCTCCCTTGTGCCTCTCACTTGGGACTCCACCGCCTACTCTATCAGCTTTTTGGCTGATTCACTGCCTACCAGCCATCACACAAGGTGGTGCTTAGTATTTTGTGCCATTTTCCAGATCAGCTTTCTTGACCAGCCTGATCTGCCCAGTCTTCCTCACTAACCCAGGAAGCTGGGTCCAAGGAGGAAGCACCCTTCTGTAATCACCTCTAGTGACTAACCCCTCCATCCTGCTTGCACCCACCTTGGGCCGACCTGAGAAACAAAGTTCATCCCCTGCTAACTGGGCAAAGAGGCACCTTTTTCCGTGGTGATTCTCTTTATTTAGCAGGGGGAGAGTAACTGGCCCTATCCACCCCCAGCACAGTACTTCCAGTGACTGTTGCTGGTGTGTGTCTTACGTTTCTTTTTAGAATGTGAGCCCTTTGGGGACAGGGAGCCATCGTATTTGTTTGTTATTTCTCTTTGTAAACCGCCCTGAGCCATTTTTGGAAGGGCGGTATAGAAATCGAATTAATAATAATAATAATTAATAATCAGCGGTCCCCGGAGCCCTTCATCCAGACCAGGTGATATGAGCCTTCACCCCTCCTTGGGCCCAAAATCTTTCTCTGTTCCCTTTTCTTAGATTCAATCCCCCTCCCTGTCTAAAAGCCTATTTCTCTTGCCCGCCTGGGAACTTACACAATTAGGACTCTAAGCTAAAATGCCTTATTGAAGTTAAATGTATTTTTTGATAACAATATTGCTTTAACCACATATTTCTACTTTGTACCCCTTCCTACAATAAATATCTTCTTTATATTTTTGAAACTTAAATCTTGTCTCAGTCCATTTCATTTCCTGTGCCCACAACTTTGCACAAATTAAAACTTATGTGAAACTGTTCCTTTCTGAGCTAATTTCCCCATGTGAGCCCAAAAGGTAGATTTTGGGGTAATCGCTAATCACCCAGGAGCAGTTTCACTAACAGTTACAAACCTGAAGACTAGCATTTGATAAACCTTTGTTAAAAGTCAGCTCAGTTGCATGACTATTGCCTAAATGTTCACATATTTTAAATCTATTTTCTGGAAAACTAGAAATCTGTCAAGAGCCAGATCATATTTTTAGACTTGGTTTTGAAACAGAGTATTTTAGAATTTAAAATGTATTGCACAACAATGAAATCTCTCTACCGCTGACAGTAACATAAATAGTATTGCTGCATTAGATAATTATACCTAGTATAAAAATGTGGATTTACGGCACACTCATAAGTGATGAGATATTACAGCTTTTGTGTGCAAGATGTTCATACTTAAGAAATGCCAAGTCTGGAATGCCATGATAGCGATTAATGCCCCTACTCTTAAATACCATTAAAATGAAAAGATGGTCAAATTGGAGCTTTCATTCTACAAGAGGATATATCTGTGTAAGCTATGCATTACATGCATTCACTGGAGCATGGGTTTAGGCCTAAATTTTGTACTGTTCTTTTCCCCTTCAAGTTAGATCGTGAAAAACATTGCAAGAGCTTAGTTCTTTCATACAAATACATTCAAGATACTATTATTGCTTGAAGCTGGGCTATGCTGCTTGTGTGCAATACTGGGATTGAGCCCGAGCCCGACACTGCTTGCCTGCCTGCCTAACTTGATTTTAAACCTCAGGTGATCGTCTGGGTGATTGCCACTGGATTCAAAGGCTTCCCCCTGGCCCACCATCATTTCCAACAGTGAACTGCAGGGGGAGGGAGAGGCTGTGCCGAATGTGACAGCTGTTCTAATGTGAACAGTGCACCCTGGGATGCGGGAGGAGGTAAGTACTCCCATTCCCAGCTACAGCCTTTGCCGCATTGCCACTCACGTGGCTGTGCAGCACATTGACAGCTATCTGCAGGGGAAGGCAGGTGAGCTCCTGCCATCCCCCCAACTGCCCTCCCTCCCAGCCGAGGCCACGTGAAAGACCTCATTGTGTCATATACTGGCAAGTAGGGCCAACATTGGGGCTGGGTACTCACCAAGGCTATGTCCCAGCAAGAGGCCCCCATTGAGAATCTCCTGGCATTGATGCTCGTCCCATTGCCCTTGCCACCTACGTTCTCACCTGCATTTTTTTCTCTCTCCCAGAGGAGCTGCACAGTGGTGAAGAGCAGCAGCAGCAGCTGCTACCAGCTGCTCACTCTCCAGCTTCCTCATCAGTAGCACACATGCTTTGCATGCAGAAAGCCCCAGAATCAGTCTTCAGGATCTCCAGAGAAAAGGATCTCAGATATATCCGGACTGGAAAAGACCCACGTTAGAGATGGAATTGCTGCTGCCAGTCAGAGGAGATAAAAGTGGGCTAGATGAGCCAGTGGCCTAACTCACTGTAAGGCAGCATCATATAAATACAGTCGTATTTGTGGGTTTTTGTCAGAAAAATCTGAGAGTCATAATCTGGATTATACTCTGGCACCCTCATTTATATATACAGTAGAGCAATCAAATGTGCATTCAGTTATTCTGATACTAAGCAAACATGAAGCATTGTGCCCCATATAGAGTGGGAATTTTCAACATGACAAAAATGTTTTCATATACAACATGAAGCTAAGGAAAATGCTTTAGTAATTAATAATGCTCTGCACATAATAAATGTTTGCTTAACAAAATCTGTCTCAACTTCACACGTTAATCAAAAGTGAATGCCACATGATTTTGTATAATTAAGTAGAAAGTCATTCTCTGAGTGGTAAATATCATGGACAATAAAATGAAATGAACCAATATTAACCCTATGGTGTTTATTAATAGTACAGGTACTCAATAGTCACAATGCAATTATTGCAGTTAATTGAAGGGTCGTGTTTCTAAGGATTAATAATTGGGAGGCATCTCAATGATCCAATCATAAGCGATTTAAAGTGTAACAAACTGCTTTTCCAGATTTAAAAAATAATAATATGAAAATATGACCTATGCACTTCAGCTCATATTATACATATAGAGAGCACAAGCTCAGAAGTGAAGGTATTTCAACATCCTGACTTAATCCTGTTAAGATAGAAGTGCTGTTGATCAGTCAGTAGGAGAGCTGATCAGGGTGAGGAGATTTGTCCTGTTCTGGAAAGGGTAGCATACCCTCTGAAGAAGCAGGTCTATAGCTATGGTTTTCTCCTGGATCCAGCTTTGTTCCTAGATAGCCAAAAGTCAGCAGTGGCCAGGAGTCCCTTTGCACAGCTTCAGCTGGTGGGCCAGATACTGTCCTTCCTTGTGAAGGCAAATCTGGCCATGGCTAACTTTGCCTTAGTCACAATGCATTTGGACTACTGTAATGTGCTTTGTATGGGGCTCTTGAGGAGCATTGTTGGTTATGAAACTGCTTCTGCATGCAGATTTTTTTCTGAAATGGACTGAGGACTGGTAGACATATAGACTGATTTTTTACTTCTGCAACACTTTTCTGGGGAGCAGCTGTGTCCAACATCATAAACTTGGATGGGACTCACTGGATCTTGGAAACGATCTAATGGATCTAGTCCAACCTTTTACCTTTAGAAAAGGATATTCTATACCTAAAGTGATGCATATTTGTTAAGTGATGCACACTGAGGTAAAAAAAATCCCAACTTCACATATACACTCATGAGTATTGAGCTGTCAGTGAATGACCAGGAGAGGGATCTTGGGATTGTGGTGGACAGCTCAGTGAAAACATTGACTCAGTACACAGCAGTTGTGAAAACAGCAAATTCTATGCTTGGGCTCCTTAGGAAGGGAGTTGAAAATAAAATTGCTAATGTTATAATGCCCTTATACAATCTATGGCCACATTTGGGGTACTGTGTACAGTTCTGGTTACCATACTAAAAAAGGGGGCATTGCAGAACTGGAAAAGGTGCAGAAGAAGGCCTGGCCTTCCAAGAATTTTAAATTGTTTTTAAAGTATTTTAATTGGTTTTAAATGGTTTTGAATTGTTTTAAAATTGTTTTTGCGTTATTTTAAGGAGTATGTTTTAAATGGTGTTTGTTTTAATGTTGTTTTAAACTTGATGTCCACCACCCAGAGCCTTAGATGGGGAGGTCTATAAATGTAATAAATAAATAATAAATAATAGGAGGGTAACCAAGATGGGGCACCTAGAGCACCAAGATGGGGCACCTAGAGCACCTTCCTTATGAGGCAAGGCTACAACATCTGGGGCTTTTTAGTTTAGAAAAAAGATGACTGGGGAGGAGAGCTGGTCTTGTGGTAGCAAGCATGACTTCTCCCCTTTGCTAAGCAGGGTCTGCCCCAGTTGCATATGAATAGGAGACTACATGTGAACACTGTAAGATATTCCTTAGGGGATGGAGCCACTCTGGGAAGAGCACCTGCATGCTTGCATGCAGAAGGTTCCACATTCTCTCCCTAGCATCTCCAAGATAGGGCTGAGACTCTTGCCTGCAACCTTGGGGAAGCCACTGCCAGTCTGTGTAGACAATACTTAGCTAGATGGATGAATGGTCTGACTCAGTATATGGCAGCTTCCTATGTTCCATGATAGAGGTCTATGAAATTATGTATGGTGCAGAGAGAATTTTTTTCTCCCTTTTCTCACAACACTAGATCCTGGGGTCATCCCATGAAACTGATTGCCTGGAATTTCAGGACTGACAAAAAGAAGTACTTTTTCACACCATGCATAATGTATCTAAGCAATTCTGTGCCCGGGGAGTGGTGATGGCCATCAGCTTGGGTGGTTTTAAGAGGGTCTTAGACAAATTCATGGAGGAAAGATCTATCAAATGGTTACCAGTCCTGATGGCTATAGGCTGCCTCCAGGCTCAGAGGTAGGATGACTCTGAATACCAGTTGCAGGGGAGCAATAGCAGGAAAGAGGGCATGCCTTCATCTCTTGCCTGTGGGTTTCCCAGAGGCATCTGGAGAGCCATTGTGTGAAACAGGATGCTGAACTAGATAGGCCTTGGGCCTGATCCAGCAGGGCTGTTCTTATATTCTTACCAAGGATGTAGAGAAACCATCTGAGAAAGTACTCCTTGGGAGGAAGACTGAAATTCCCTTTCAGATATCACTTTGGAGAAATTTCGGCAGTGACTCAACATCCTTTTGTAAATATTTCTTGTCTTTTTCTTGAAAGCCCTATGTGGAAGGTATAATCCAGTTGTTGAACTGCTCAGTATTATTATGAGGATCTTCCTAATATTAACATAAACCTAAATCTGCCTTCAAAATAAATCTGGTTTAAGATCATTTGTATTGATGGAACAACATAGTATTAATGATGATTTACATTAACAATTGTAAATTATAATTTAGAAAACATTTAGTTGTAGAACATAAAATCACAGAAACTAAATCAATAGCAATTATTTGAAGTGAGTTTCTGATTCCAGATTGGAGTGCAAATGATAACTGTAGTTTGTCAGTTTATGGCAAACTATGTTTAGTGCTAAACATTAAATGGGGAAGGAAGCCATGCAGTTCAAGAGAGGACATGACTCATTCACAGTCCTTGAAAACATAGCTTGGAAGATGTTCTGAACTGAGTGTATGGTCAAGTAGGGCCACACAACCCCCTACACTTAGAAGAATAATCACTACCTCAGCATTGCCTACCAGATTAATCTCTAGAAAGTGCTACAAGCAAAGATAGGAACATAGGAAGCTGCCATATACTGAGTCAGATCATCTAGCTCAATATTGTCTACACAGACTGGCAGCGGCTTCTCCAAGGCCGCAGGCAGGAATCTCTCTCAGCATTATCTTGGAGGTGCCAGGGAGGGAAGTAGCCTAGATGCTCTTCCCAGAGTGGCTCTATCCCCTAAGGGGAATATCTTACAGTGCTCAAACTTCTAGTCTCCCTGCAACCAGGGCAGACCCAACTTAGCTAAGGGGACACAAGTAATGTTTACTACTAAAAGACCAGCTCTCCTCCCTGGATCAGGAATGATCATAGAAGATCAGGAATTACCATGATTAACTGTGCCAAAATATGCCTAAATAAAAAGACAAAGGATAAGTTGATTCCCAAAAGACTAAAAAATAACCCTCTATAAGGCAGAAGAAATACTAGTAAAGTGCCAATGACTTGGAAAAAACGCCTTCACAACCTCAAATATGGCAATTAATTAGAGCCTGAACATGCAGAATATATACGTGTATTCTTCAGTTAGTTGTTGAGTTCATTTCATATGCCTTAGAGGAAAGAGAGAGAAATATCTAAAGGAGGAAAATGAATGAAATAGGGTTGTTGTTCTTTTAAATCCCTTTCAATATGAAAAGATTTATGACTCATGAAACTTGGTGGATTAACAGCCTGACACCAACATCCTAAATTGGCAAATGTGGTTGCAGCAATGGAAATCCCCAGTGCCAATATTCTACAAATCTATATCTGCTGTCCAAATGTCAGACTGCTATGGGCAAAGAGGCACCTTTCAAAGTGGTGATTCACTTTATATTTAGTATGAAGGGCGCAACTGTCCCTATCTAATCCCAGCATAGTATTCCACTAGTGGCTGTTGCTGGTGTCCATTATGTGTTTCTTGTTTTATTAAAATGGATTTGGAAAGAGGTATTGCTAGGTATCTTAAAAATCTAGGCTTTGGGCCCACAGATCATGGCTCAGCCCCACAGTCCCCCCCACACATGGTTTGATCACTAAACCTTTTCAGGTTGTCTAAAGGAATCCACTTTTTTTTTTAAGCCATTAAGCACCAGAACATCCTTCTTCTACCTGGTGTGTTTTGGCCCACAGTACTTGCTTAAAAAAAAAAATTAAATTTCCCTCCCTTGTGCAATCACTTCTTGCAGTGACATACCCATGGCATGAAAACTGGTAGGCACAGCAGGTGTGGGGCTGTGCATTAGTATCCCATCTCACTACCTGTTTGTTTGTTTGTTTGTTTGTTTCTGCACCGTGGCATTTTTGAAATCAGAAGTTTTTAGGGATTAATAGTACTTCTTGGAGAGGTTACCCACCTCCTAATCTAATAAAAAATCTAATAAATAAATATTCCTGTGCCATCACCACCATCTCCTACACTGAACCTGATGGCTGGGTTGCATCTATGCACGAGAGGCCCCTCCTCCATTGAGCCAGGCAGCTAGGCTGCTGGTGGTCATGAGAGTCATCCATCACTCCCCTCCACTGAGCCTGACTGGATGCAATGATTGCCCTTTGCCTCCTCCATGCTCAAGCCTCTGGGGAGCCCACAGGCAAGAGGTATGTGCATGCCCTCTCTCCTGCTTTTGCTCCCCTGCAACTGCAATTCAGAGGCATCATGCCTCTGAGGCTGGAGATGGCCCACAGCCACCAGACTAGTAGCCATTGATAGACCTGTCCACCATGAATCTGCCTAAGCCCCTTTTAAAGCCATCCAAGCCAGTGGCCATCACCACATCCCATGGCCACATCCCATAATCTAATTCCATAGATTAATTATGCACTGTGTGAAAAAGTACTTCCTCTTGTCGGTCCTAAATTTCCTGACCTTCAGTTTCATGGGGTGACCCCAGTTCTAGAGTTGTGAGAAGGAGAAAAAATTTTCTCGGTCCACCCTCTCCACTCCACGCATAATTTTATACACCTTGATCATGTCTCCCCTTAGTTGTCTCTTTTCCAAAGTAAAGAGCCCCAGATGCTGTAGCCTAGCTTCATAAGGAAGGTGTTCCAGGCCCCTGATCATTTTGGTTGCCCTCTTCTCCACCTTTTCCAATTCTACAATATTTATTTATTTATTTATTTATTTATTTAACATTTATATCCCGCTCTTCCTCCAAGGAGCCCAGAGCGGTGTACTACATACTTGAGTTTCTCTTTCACAACAACCCTGTGAAGTAGGCTAGGCTGAGAGAGAAGTGACTGGCCCAGAGTCACCCAGCTAGTATTATGGCTGAATGGGGATTTGAACTCGGGTCTTCCCGCTCCTAGTCCAGCACTCTAACCACTACACCACGCTGGCTCTTAATATCCTTCTTAATATACAGTGACCAAAGCTGTATGCAGATTTCCAGATGTGGCCGCAGCACAGATTTGTACAAGGGCATTATAATATCTGCATTTTTATTTTCAATCCCCTTCCTAATGATTCCTAGCATGGAATTAGCATTTATCACAGCTGCTGTGCACTTCAATGACACTTTCAATGAGCTGTCCACCACGACCCCAAGATCTCTCTCCTGGTCAGTCACTGACAGCTCAGATCCCATCAGCATATATGTGAAGTTGGTGTTCTTTGGCCCAATGTGCATCACTTTACACCTGCTTACACGGAACCGTATTTGCCATTTTGTCACTCACTCCCCCAGTTGGGAGAGATGTTTTTGGAGTTCCTCACAATCTGTTGTGGATTTCACTACCCTAAGTAGTTTAGTGTCATCTGCAAATTTGGCCACTTTGCTGGTCACCCCAACTTCTAGATCATTTATGAACAAGTTAAAGAGCACTGGTCCCAGTACCGATCCGTGGTGGACCCCACTTCCTACCTACCTCCATTGTGAAAACTGTCCATTTATTCCTACTCTGTTTCCTGTCCTTCAAGCAGTTACCAATCCACACATGAACCTGTCCCCTTATTCCATGACTGCTAAGTTTACCCAGGGGCCTTTGCTGGGAAACTTTATCAAAAGCTTTTTGGAAGTCCAAGTATATTATGTCAACCAGATCACCTTTATCCACATGCATGTTCACACTCTCAAAGAACTCCAAAAGGTTAGTGAGGCAAGACTTTCCTTTGGAGAAGCCATGCTGGATCTCCTTCAACAAGGCCTTTCTTCTATATGCTTTTGTCCTTAAGTATGCTTTCCATCAATTTACTCGGCACCCAAGTTAAGCTGACCGGCCTGTAATTTCACAGATCCCCAGGAAATCATTCAATAATTGTGCAATTATCACAAATAATTGAAACTATTTGTAAAAATATTCCTCAATAATAAATGCTTTTTTTCTTGAATTGCCTGGAAAAGTGAGTATTTGAACTGAAACACTCATATACAATGAACAGAATTTTGGAAGGCATAGAAGAAATGTTAGTGAAATATTTTGGTGCCGCAGCTTCCAAGTTCCAAGCATAGATTAAACATCATTTGGATCAAAGGCTAGCCACCAAAAACAGCAATCTCCCCATTACATTTAGTAAAGGAGCATTTTATCATGTTGTGCATTTCCCTGAACCCACTTTATATTATTATTTGCCGCCATTGGACAAAGATGGAAAGGCTCATGATTGATACAATACAATACAATACAATACAATACAATACAATACAATACAATACAATACAATACAATATGACATGATAGAATAGAATAGAATAGAATAGAATAGAATAGAATAGAATAGAATATTTAATAACAGAATAGAATAGAATGTTTAATAATAGAACAGGACAGGACAGGAGGGAACAGAACAGAATAGAATAGAGATTGCAGGGTTTGAAGAGGAGATTCTAAGTGGGACTGCTGAAGCATCCTAAGAAGGTAATACAGCACCTAAGGTTGTCATGAGCCACTGGTTCCTGGAGTGTGTGTTGGACCAGCCCTAATTTTGGTGTCAGCAATGATATGCCAGAAGTGAACATGTTGTATGAACATGTTGTATGAACAGTTACTGCATATCCTGCCCTACGTGAGGTACGGACAGCTATAACATAGATTTGAAGTAGGTTACAGATGGCAGGTTTAAACGACACATCCAATCTTGGCATATCATTGTCAAAACCACAAGCAGGGCTCCCACACAGGTTCCAGGAAGCAGCAGCTCATGAAAACTTTAGGTGCCATGTTATGTGTGAAGCAGCACTAAGTGTGTATATATGTGTGTGTGGTAAGCATGGGGTGCATGGAAAATGTAAAGTTAAGAGTGGCTTATCACACTCCACCGTAAATGCATTAGTCTGCATGTTTGGAATGTAGCACAGGCTCACCCACACAGCTGGGGGCTGTCATTTTTGCAGGGTCCCTGGCCACATGCATTAGCCTGTGTGTGCCCACCCATTGTAAACATATGCACATTCAGTGGAGGCTGGGACTTGGTGCCACAACCCCACTCCTGCCCTACATGCATTCATTGTACACACATTTGAAAGTGTGAAAGGGGGCATTTATCATCTCACAGCATTCTCATAAGAAGAATGAAATATTTCCCCACCACCAAGAATAATAGATTTAAAAAATGCAAAGAAAGTGTGCAAATTCTTCTTCAGGCAGAGATGAAATAGTGGAAGCAAATATTCTAAACCTCAGAACGAAAGGGTGGGGGGGGGATAGACTGTTCTAGGTAGTGTCCATTATCATAAATATAAATGCATAACTTTGCAAGATTATTCTCCAGAGCATAAAGCATAGCTTCTAATTAAAACACCACCCAACTTCTCCTCAAACTAACATCCTTTGTGTATGTGGGGCTTTGAAATGATAATGTGCCCTACCTAGCACAGCACAGTCTCCCCATATTCTCCCATTTTCATTTCTGGGGTTTTAAATATTTTATCTAACCATTCCATCTAAAGCTAAATAAGAATATGTGAACTCCAAAAAAGAAAGAAGAAGAAGAAAAGGTGGGGGAGTTCTATTTCTTGCCCTCCCACCAACAGGTTGGTCCAATAAAAGATCTCCCTGCCAATTCTCCATCTTCACTTTCGTTTTCGTGTCCTAGCTGCATAAAAATGATCACATCCCTCCGTATTTAAGGTGAAACAAGAATCAATGATATCCTCGTGAAAGTATATTTTTAAGTCTTGTTTTTATTTCTTCTACTTGTCTTTCAGTATTTAAAGTCAAGGTTATAAGACATCAGTTTTATATGCCTGTGCCCCAATGAACTGTTCACGTTTAAAATGACACTTCTGTTTAAAGACCCGCTGATTCTCCAGATCATATGATTTACTGTTCCAGCACTCTATAAGCCTCATTTTATACTTCCAAGAACTAACTAGTCAAAGTGTTAAATAAACATGAAGTACTGGGCTTGTTTTCTTTCCAAAAGTGCAATCACTGTGTTACTCTAATGATTAAATATTGTTTAAATATACAACTGAGAGACTAGTTTCACAGTCGATTCTTTCCCTGCACTTCATTTTTATGTATTAATTATTTTGTGTTCAGACAAAGGTTTTAATTAGGAATCACAAAGAGTTTCTGGAGGGTGAAGTGGTAATGGTTTCATCTGCTCCAAACTGCTGATGAACAGACACGCAGAAAGAAAAGGAGCTGCCAAGAGATCAACCTAACTTGAACCTATGTGTATTAAGTACTGTGAGACTGAACCTGTAAAGGACATGGTGCCCTTAATTATCAATCATATGAACAGGATTACAGGAAATTTGCTTCTTATCCTTTATGAATAAAGTCCACATCTGGTATATGGTATACATGTAAGAGTCAACAGTGTTAATTTTCAGATTTTGTATAATATATTTCAAAGTCAGTAACACATATTTATGAATTTCCTTTCACTTCTGGGGAAACAATATACAGGAGAACCTCATTATACGTGGATTCTATTTCCACAGTTTCACGTATTTGCGGGCGTCTAATTTGTTGGAAATTCTCAGTGGTGAGAGAATCCCTTTCTCATTATAGCAGAGTGCACAGAGGCACAACACAGCGGAAATTTAGTTAGGCATGCGTGTGTGCTGAGAGTAAAGTAACTTGGAGCCAATTCATAGTTTCAAATCAATATAAAAGGCATTTATTAAGGAACTCCATTCTAGATAGGAAAGTGAGGATTTAGGATCTCTAATCTATCTATCTAGCTGGATGCAGATGGATTCTGCATCTTCTCTGCACACATGGTGCAGGGAATGAGGCTTGCCATGTTGCAAGGTAGAAGAGCAGGTAGGGAAGAGGGAGAGAGGAAGGAAGTTGAATTCCCTAAGAGTAGCAATCTACATTTCAAAGGGATAGCATCAGAGCAGTGGAGAAGGGATGACCAATGTCTTGACTCTCTAGCCCTCTGACTTACTAGTCTGTCCTCCACTGTCTGAGACAAAGAGACAGCGCAAAGTCCTTTAACTTCCAACATAACTGACACCCAATTTCAGTATCCGCGGATATTAAAGGGTTAAAACCCATGTGCCCGCAGTTCCTAGAGGGCTAGAAGTGACTGCTGAGGTCACTTCTGCACTCCTTTTTGTCAGCAGGAGCAGCTACACAGGGCAGAGGCTAGAACTCTGTTACGTCCAAATGCGTGCACCCATGATTTCGCAGCAAAAACAACCTGCAATTTGCCTTGTCAAACTCCAATTTGAACCATCAGTTTGTAGTAAGTTTTGCCACCATAATGAGGTTTGGCAGCAGCAGCATTACGTCCAAACACAGATGGCACCATAACAACGGTTTCATTCAATGGTTGTGAACCACCCTGAGCCATTTTGGAAGGGCGGTATATAAATGTAATAAATAAATAAATAAATAAATAAATAAATTCACTTCATAGAGATGGCAGCATAGATCCATTCAGAATCACGCCCGCTCCATACCAGTGGCACTTCTTGCTGGCCACGTCTCTGAGCACTCCCCCCCCCCATCTCTAATCCAACAAAGCAGTTGCCTGGCAACGTACTGTATATTGCCATGTTCCCAACCCAAGTTTGGCAGCCTGTCAAATGGCAAAATCCCACAGGGGCATTCCCTCTTCCCACTCTGTCCCTTGCTCCCCCACCCCCGGCAAGAAGGAGAGAAAGGGGGCAGGATGACAAGATGGGCACAAAGTGGTTTGCTTCCTGAAAATGAAGCGACAGTTATGTATGTTCACAAGCACACCCCTTTGAGATGGCAACACAGACATCATTAGAGCACTCGGACGGAAACACATGGCAGAACAACAATACACGGGGTCAGGTTCAGTGGATGAACTGGCAGAAGACATGCTTTGACAGCTTCTTGGTGACAGTCTCCAAGACAGGGAGAGCTGTTGGTGGGAAAGCCATATCCGTGACTTTCTTATATATAAGCATGTCTTCTGCCAATTCAGCCACTCATTTGAATATGTACACCTTTGTTTGTGCCTAAAACAGCAACCACACTCTCCTTGGGTTGCTGGAAACTGGGGCTCCCTTCTCCCACAATTCCCCACAGCAGCAGATCTGCATATGGTACAAAGCTGGTCTGAACCTAGGCATTTTGAATGAGAGTAAAGATCCATCCCCGCACCTGGTGTTTTCTCAGTCTGAACATGCAGCTGGGCTCTGATATGTGGAGTGTCAAAATCTCCTTTGGGTGAGTTAAAGGCTTTCCAGGGGAGGAAGGGGTGGCTGTGTAAAAGTTATATCATTAACCAGAGCTGGAGACCCCATGCAAACAGGGTCCTCTTTGTTGGCTTAGCTCAACTGATGAGCATGCAGTCCGACAGAATACCAAAGGTTTTCAAGCCTAAGGTCATCCCCAGTAGACTGGCCCTCTCAAGAGAGTGTTAGTCTGCTGGTGGCAAGCCACCACAGGGACAGGAGTGTGGTTTGGCATGCATGGACTGCTTTGCTGAGGTGAGCCCTCGCAAGAACATCCTTGGTCACAGCAGGCCAGACCCCAGGATCCTTTGCCCTCCCTCATATACATATCCCCTCCTAGGAAATTATCATGTCCCCTTCCCTTTCCTGAGTAACGGGGAAATACTGCCCCCCAGGAACACCACTACCCCACCAGAAATTGTGATTGTGTGAGTATGTTTTGTTTTGGGGCTCTTCAGAGGATGGTGGTGCAATCGATGTCAGAAGAAGGGGTGGCATGTCATGACATTTAAAGGGATTTAAATACCCTTTCCCTGCCAAGGACAGGCGGACCACTCCAAAAAGGCATGATTGCACTCAGCACAGCCCCTTGAAGACTGTGGTCAATGGCAGCTGCTCCAGTGATGTATTGCTGCCTTGCCCTCAGTCTGCAAAGGTTGCTGGGATGCAGCCTCAGCAGACCAGAAAGAGGGGCTCCTCTGTCTGAAACCAGAGGTTACCAGACTGTAGTTGGGCGAATGTCTGCAATGCAATTCACAGTTAGAAAAATTAGCCATGGGTCCTGCGACTTCTGGCTTCACATTTCATGTGAATGCAGCCAGACTCAAAGCCACACATCCCCAGAGCCTCCACCAATTGTCCCTCACTCTTTAAGGGAGACACTCACCCAATCCTCCAGCCCGCAGATGCCAGCACAATCGGGAAGCCCAATCGGGAAGCACAATCGGGACGAGGCAGAGGAGTGCATGCTTGGCAGCCCAACAGTTGCCACAAGATAGGAGCAAGAAAGGCCTACTCGTGTGAGGGATTTCCAGCAACACATTCAGGTAGGAAAGGGCTTGGCCCTTTTCCTGGCCTACATAACCCTTCTCAGTCTCTGCTGGAAGCAATAGCTTGTCTGTTTCTTGAAGTGCTCTCTAGTCCCAGTTCCTTGTATTCAGAACGCTGATCCCTGACTCTGCTCCTGCCTGAAGCCACAGCTCTGCTCAAGTGAATCCCCTGCTATAACTCTAGGACTGGCCCAGCCTGTGCTCTTCTCGAGAGCTCCTCCAGCTATTCCCAGGACTTGGATGGATCCCCTGATCCAGTCCAAGCCTGGTGCACCTCCTACACTACACTTGAAAAGCCAGAGGTGGGGGTGAGGAGGAGGAGGATGGTGACTAATGTGCCACTGCCAGGTGTATCTTGATGGTGTGGCACAACTGGAATGGGGTGAGAGGGATATTAGAAGCCCCACAAGTGAGAGGGAGCCCAGGAAACCTGCTGGGTGGGGGAAGTAAGTGGCATACCTTGCATGCTTCAGGAGGACAGGGAAGAGATGGGGGGCTGAAGTGGTAAAAAGGTCACTGCTGCTAAAATGGGGTAGGGGATGGCGGAGAGGAGAAAGGCCAGGGAATGGCAATTTGTTGTGCCATCTTGGGCTCTGGGAGGGCCTGGGCTGGCCATGAGAATAGGCACTAGGCTTTTCTTCTGCATTACTGGAATGCCTGCCTATTGCTCTCTGTTCTAGATAATAAATTCTACACTCCAGTCTGTAGGGTGGTTTGGCCTTTGCCAGCATCTGAACCAGATGTTTGCTTGTGCTGGAAAACATGCATTTTTCATGACATGCATTAAGCAAAATGATTGATTATTGTTGGCTGACATGATTTGTAGCTCTATAGTATACCTCCATAACACTGTGCCCCAGGGCAGCTGTGGACTTATAAAGCAGCCCTGACACTGTTAAGAAAGTGGTAGTGCAAGCAGCACTTCCACAGGTTTCCCCATTGTGATGTAACACTGCACATCATGTTGGCCATCATCATCATCATTTTGCTCACTAATGTGTAATGAATGCAATGAACTGCAACGTCATTGTCTGAGACAATGAGGTTGTTCTCACGGCCATTTGTCCCAGAGCTGGTGAAATGAAGGATCTGCTCTAGCTTCCCTCACATTACCAGTACTGTCGCCCCACTCACTGTGCCATGCTTCCATATAAGCTCCACAATGGGGAGTGGCAAGAGAGAGAGCGGGGGAAGGATGCCTGACCTCCACAATGAAATCTGCTGCTTGCACAGTGTCTTGTAGAAATCCCTAAGTCTGGGTCACTCCTTCCTCCAGCCTCTGTGGTCAGAATGGCTGCCTGAAGCCCAGGAGGAGCTGCTGGCAGCCTGGTCATCCACACGACTGGAGAGTGAGGTAAGAGGACATGGTGCACCCTCTGACCTCACTTTTAGCCCGGGTACAAAATCCGGGCTACCCAGTCAAGGAATGCTGGGATTGTGGCTGATCCTTCCACTTCTCACAACTGGCTCTACCTGGGCTAGGGCAGACCTACCTGTGAAGAGCTGGTTGTGAGAACAACTTTAATGTTGGGATTGTGTGGACAAGGTGAGCCATAGCCAAATATTTATAAGTGTGCTATGAATATATTCCCTCTGAGTTTCCCAACTTTGTGGTGTGTATATATATGTTCTAAGAAGAAAATAGGTATCTCATTGGTATACATTACATACTTTCAAAACAAAAAAGACTGCTCCATAGCACATGATTGTAATACATAATTCAGTCAGCACTAGATATGCTTAAATGTATTGCCAGTCATAGGTTTTAATAAAACTTCCCTTTTTTTAAACTAATGTCCACTTGGCCAGAGTTTTTGCCACAGCAACAGCTTTTCACAAATATTAGCATAATCAGCAACCCCAGTTCCCAAAGGAGATATTTTTTATCATGTGATAACTACAAGTAAAGCACAAACATCAGTTAAAATTTTTCTGTTATATTTTTGGGAAGCTCTGCTTATTGGACTTTGCCGTCCTCATTGCTGCAGTCCTAAGATTATCTTTGATGGTGGTGTTGCATTATTTCCCAGATTAAGCCACTGATATATGCTTGAGGAATACAATGACAGGAAGACTTCTAGTTTTGTCATTCAAAATTACAGTAGGCATTCATTCATTCACGCAAGTTGCATGCAGTTCATCCAAAGCATTCAGCCAATCAAAGGCAGCAATGGTGGAGTGCCATTGAAGAGGGAGATCTTAATCGTTCCCACAACCCAACACAGTGGCTCAAATGGGTCATGTAGACCTTATAGACTCTGCTCTGTGGTAATGCAATGTCAGTGCCCAAGGGAGTGAACTAAGGATACAATTTTACTTTTTACTCCGATGCCTTTTGTGGTCAAGAATCAAACCCTACACATTGTTTGAATGGTGGTTGTTTTTTTTTTGTTCTGTGATTTAATATAGTTATACCTTTTTGGTAGCAACCTCGTACTTCAGCTCTGACACATTTGAAGAGAGAAGATCTACAGGGAAATGTAGAACCAAGAGCTAGAAGACATTGGGTTACAGTTCAGGGGAATTTGCAATTTAAGTATATGATGACTGGAAAAGAGATGTAGATGCGTGGTGAAATGTATCTTAAACTGCCACATCTACAAGAAGGTTAATTAAGTCACCAGTGTTCTGGAGAACAAGGTGCAAAGCACAGCTATGAAATGAAAAACTGTCACGGGTTAAACAATTTGTAAGCCATTGGCACTTCCCTTGCATACACAAATCCTACATACCCATCAGCCTATAGTTACCTAATAGCACAATCCTAATTGGGTTTCCTGGCAGGTAAATTCCACTCAGTATAGCAATACCTGTGCTCTGTCACATTATCCCTCTGCAGATTATCATTGAGTGTAGACAATTGTGATGGGGACTGGAATCACATACACTGTCCCCATCCCTAGCCTCCATGCATGCAAGATCTCATTTGCACTGAAGGCTAGGCACATAATACTAATGCACATAGTCCTACATATAATTAGTACTCAACAAAATGGAAAGTACAAATCTGAGGAGGGAATTTATGCACACTTGTGTATGTATGTAGGTCCCTGTACAAATGGAACCTTGAATGCACTGAGATCAGGACAAAGCAGGCATATTGCCAGTTCTCACACATGTTCATTTCTATGTTTGGTGACCATCTGCTCATTTAATCAGCAAATGAGCACTGCAACTTTCAAAATCAATTCTGAGATTCACTCTTGTCTATATCTTGTCTATATGCAGGCATTCTCGATCCATGGGTGTTGTACGCAGGCACAGTGCCCACAGGAGCAAGCCCCCATCCTGCACCAACCTGGAACATTCTTAATAATGGGGTCTTTTTGGAAACATTTGTCTCTGCAGGCAAATGCTGTATTCATGGAAAGCTGGGAGGGCATGATTACGTAGCATGTTGGTGCAAAAGGCAGGACATACTCCTGTGATGGTTGTATGTGGATACTGTGCTCATGGACTGAGGACACCTGAACAGTGCTTATTTTGAATTCCAGTTTGATAATTTATTCCAAAATCTGGCTGCAAAAGGAACCACAATCTCTTGCAAGAATGACAAGAATGTCTATCATTTTATTCTTCTCAATGAACTAGTTCCCTGCATCCATACTGTTACTGCTTTAGAATCTATAGGCTAGCAGCAAGAACAATCTAGATGGTCCAGATGCAGAAATGAAGGAGAAAGGAATGAAAACCCCATGTGGGCATTCAGGAGAAATAAGAATAGGCCCTCAGGCCCAAAAGCTCTAGGACCACTCACAGAACGTCATTTGACTTGGGGCACAGCAGTGTGTGTCATTTGAGAGCTGGTCTTGTGGGAGTGAGCATGAATTGTCCCCTTTGCTAAGCTGGGTTTGCCTTTAGATGGGACACTACATGTGAGCAATGAAAGATATCCCCTTTATGGTATGGGACCATAGCTCAGTGAGAGTTTCACTCCCTTGCACCTTCAGGTAGGGCTGGAGAGACTCTTGCCTGTAACTTTGGGGAGCTGGTCTTGTAGTAGCAAGCATGACTTGTCCCGTTAGCTAAGCAGAGTCCACCCTAGTTGCATATGAATGGGAGACTTGATGTGTGAGCACTGTAAGGGGATGGAGATGCTCTGGGAAAAGCAGAAGGTTCCAAGACAAGTTCCCTCCCTGGCATGTCCAAGATAGGGCTGAGAGAGATTCTGCAACCTTGGAGAAGCCACTGCCAGTCAATGTAGACAATACTGAGCTAGCTGGACCAATAATATAAGGCAGCTTCCTATGACCATAGGGCACAGAAGTGCTTAAAACCAGCTCTGATTTTTTTTATTATTGCATATGCTGTCTTTGCCCTTTCACCTGGGAGATGCATTGTAACATCAGACCCCAAGTGCCAACCCAGCGCAGTCATTTTCCTCACAATATTTTTCCAGTGACCTGGTCAGTCTTCTTCATCCCCATTCCACCTGACCGACTACTGCATTTATATCCATCTTCAAAGCTATTTTTACCATAACCAATACAGCCATGTGCCATTCGCCTCAAATATATGACTACAGTATCGAGAAATTATTCCCCTTTGGCTAAGGTTGAGGTCGGATGCCCATCCTAGTGATGCATGCAGCAGCCTGGCCTGATCCTTAGTCTATATTTCTGGTTGGTCTCAAATGCAACACTAAATTTCTGCAATAAGCCACCATATGTCACCACATGCAGTTCTTCCATGATTCTTCCAGACTTGTATCTTGGTTTACAGTTGTTCTGCTAGAGAAAAGTACCTATATTTCTGCCTTGCTGTTATCCTGCCTTTTCTGTCCCTCCCAACCAGGGCTCCTTTACTCATTTTCAAGCATAATATTTGTTCCTCATTCTGAACTTCTTTGAATTTCCTGAATAGTAGCTATAACTTTTGCTGCTTCAGACCTCAGATTGTGATGCATACCAATACTTGCTCGCTCCCTCTTGTTTGATATCTTGGTCAGCAGCACCATGCTGTATGCCATCCAGGTTTCTGTTTCAAATGAACCACTAGAATCATTTTCATGAGTTGACTCAACCCCATCCTCAACAGCCTGGAATCCTTAATTATTGAAAATTTGCTCTCTGAAACATATAAGAGAGCTTTTCAAAAATTATGGACCGCTCTTAGAATTGCCTTTTGCTAGAAAATTGCTAATGCGAAATGATATAGTTGCTGTATCTTTTTCTCTAAATACCAGTAGAATATGTCTTAACTGTTGTGTTCTTCATACAACAAAAAGACCTTGCAACCGATAAATATCAGAAGAGATTTGTTACATCTGCATTATTGGCAACTAAAAAAACAAATCACTCTAGTGTCTGAGCCTGAGCAATTGCCAGCCAGTAATAAATGGATGAGTCAGGTTAAAGATTTACTGCCACTGGAAGAAAGCGCGCGCGCATGCACGCACACACACACACACACACACACACACACACATGCATGCACACAAACAGTGTTGGTGAAAATGGGAACTGTGTTGAAGAATTTTCTCTAAATGCAGCCTAAAAATAGTTATATTCTCCTCCCTACTTTCTCTGCAGCTGATTGTATGTTCACAAGGGAAGGGAAGGCAATAGCATTCTATCTAGCTCTCCCACGGAAGTCATATATTTATTTATCATATTTATATATTAGGGAAAAATACAGGTAGAAAGAACACTTACGTCCGCTCTGGAAAAAGATATGAGGGGTTTTTTCCCCTGTAGTGGTCTGTTCCTTTCCCCTCTCCTCCACTCCCCTCCCCAGTTAGGCCCATTTTAGTTAACTGAGTGAATTCTGCTTTGACTAGAGTTCTGTGGAAACAGACATTTCTATGCTCTACATTTAAAGT
>NC_069659.1:255395000-255450000 GCF_027244095.1 Hemicordylus capensis | reverse complement strand
TAAATGGAATTGCAAATTTTTGTGTTTAATGCTTGGATATCTGCCACGCCTTCTCTGCTCTTAGGGATAACATAATTAAATGCTTGACTTTTGAGTTTTTGAGATTTATTAATTGTTTTACAAATTGAAATATATGTATCTGAAAGAAGGAAAAAAACATTTTTGTACAAGATCATATGTGAAAAAAGCAAGCCCCTAGAGATATTTATGTATGGAGATATTAAATTAACCTCATGAGGTAAACTAAAAAAGAAACTTTTTGCAGTCATTGTATTGTGCTTGCGTGTGTTGGTGTGTGTGCATGTGAATATAGTAACTATACATGACTTTGCAAAATCTGACTGAAATAGGAACCAGTATTAGGGAATGAGAGAGGCTTTTACAGTAAAGTCACATTTTACATATATATGCTAGTATTGATTATCTTATTTATATGTCAATTCCATTATAAACTAATAGGATTAAAATAAACTTACTGTTTATAGGGCTTGATCTTTCATTTCTTTTAATGTCAAAATTATTTATTTGGTCTTTTCTACTCCAGATGTGACTGTTGAGGGCACATTAATTTATATTCAGTTTCCATGGGCCCTTGTCCCCATCTGTACATCATTTCTGATTTCCTTTTTGTCCCAGAGGAGTTCACCTATTCATATTGGAGGTTTCATTTGCTGTGTAAACAAAATAAACATACAATGCAAAAAACCCCATGATACTGTAAAATAATTCTTTCCAACAACATAGTGGATCATGTTTAAAAAAACATTGAAAAGGTGATACATAGAGGCAACAATTTCTCCATTTATTGCACTCTTGAGAGAAGGCTTGTCTTAGAACACTGTATTTTCTCAGGGTTTGATAAGTTCATTTCTTATTAAAAATGTATCAGTATTGCATTTTAGGATAAACCTAAAATGTGTTATGCACATTTCTTTATATATTATATTGTGGTAGTACACTAATGTGTTCCATTCTTTTTCTGGTATGTGCTTTTCAAATACAGTTTAGACTTCTTTGTGTGAAGAAACATCAAGGAAGGTAGTTTTTTTCCTTTTTTTTTTTGACATTTACAAATAAAGAGGATATGAGTTATTTATTCTAGAATGTTGCTGCAAAGTCCTTATCTACATGTGGCACTAAACAAGGATTTGTTGTGGGATTTGAGAAGGCTGCGTAGTGCTTCAGTGTTAAGCACCCAAAACTCTAGGGGACTGGCACTAATTTCCTCTCTCTCGTAAAACAACATAGTATTCATAACAACTCAAGAGGCTTGACATAAGTAATGATGGCATATGCAGGCGAAGATTACCACCCCAGCAGTGTAATCAAGGTGCTAGGTACTAATGCAAGTTAAATTGAGACAATAATGCTGAAACTTGCATTGTGGGATTAGGAGAGTACTTGAAATGCTGACATCGGCATCTCCTGAAAGAGCGCCTGTCTTGCTTTCAATTCCTGTTTATACTTAATGACCTCAAAATTTGTATGTCGTTAACACCATGTACTGAAGTGGGAGAGAACAAGGTTTGGGAGGGAGAAGATTCCCTGTCTTAGTTGACTTTTGTCTCTTCTGGTAATTGGTGGCTTTTCCTGCCATATTAGAGAGCAGCACATGAAGCAGCAAGGCCCCTGAGGTCTACATAAACATGCTGCTAGCATGGAAAGCCTCATGCTCCCAAGCACTAGGCAATAATTTACATACTTTGAATGAAAAGTCATTTATGTCTGCAAAATCGTTATTGCTAGAACAAATTTAAATACTAGTTGTATGGCAATTTTGAAATAAAGTCATATTAAAATTTGATGCTCAGATCAATATTGTGAAACCCAGGTAATTAAAGTTGCCTTGTTTGTTTGGCACCTTATAAATAAAAAGGGCTTAATACAGACTAATTACACAGAATCCTTCGTATACTGTAGGATAATAATGCAGCAATTTAAAGCAATATTAAATGGGAATTAATAAAGGGGTGTTGAGTCACTTCTACTGTATTAAGCTGTGTGAAATGATATCTCATCTCAATTTAACTTTCAGCCCTCTGCTATATGATTGATAAGCTATGAAGTTTTATAGGGATAATCTGAAATATTTGCTGCTTCTAATTAATAAGGCCTATTTTTGGTGGATGAGCCAAATGTTTCCTTACATTAAAAGCTAAAACTTAATATTTTGGAACTGTATTTTTTTAGTGGTTAAATGGACTTTATGGGTTTCTTGACCATTTTAACACGTGTTTGCTATTGAATGGTGCACCTTTACCCTGGATAGATATTATGTATGTTTTTAAATTGCAGTTGTTGAGTTGTCTTTGGTTGAAAATGGAAATTATTGTTTTTAATCCAAGCAGTGGAGGTTATAATGATCTGTAGTCATTTATGTGATAAAACATGGCTCAGATAGTTTTAATATGGAATGCCATTGATTTTACTTCAGTGTCACTCCTGGAAAACTGAAGAATTGACTTCAAAATGTTTCTTCCTCAAGCTTCAGAGGAGCTAAACTAGCTGTATTTCAAAGTTGCTATATATAACATATGGGTGTGAAAAGGTTTTGAATATCAGTCTGTTATAATGACATGGTGACTGTTTGAGCGTGCATGTGTATAATTGAGAGGGTTTTCTCTTTAGCAACTTTTAGACCATTTCTCTGTAGAGGGCTAACCTGTATTCCTGTCTTGTGTCCTGTGTCACATATGTGTTAGCATTTCTACCCTTTTAGCTGGGTTCAAAGCTATGCTAAAGGTCAGGACCTCTCACTGAACACTTTTTTTGTATTAAAAAAATTGCTGATATTGTTCATTAATTTCTTTCTTTCTTTCAAATGCCATGTCAGCCCTCTGAAGGAATTCACAATGCCATGGCCCTTGGACAGCTTTTCACCATGGTCCAGTGAAAGTTTCTGATGAAATTACAGGTGCAGGGAAATGCAGAATTAGAAATCTGATGTTGCAATACTTGTGAAGCTATAGCTTTGTTGATGACAGGACAATTCCATTTTTGACAGTTTAATTTACTGTTGCCAGTGGACAAGAGCAAAAGGAGAATGTGGGGTTAGCCACCTGCCCCCATTGTACTGTGCCTCTTATACTAGGTTGCAAAATCATGACTCTCTCAACCTGTCGTGTTCAAATGAGAAGGTTTTCAGCTGGGAAAATGGAATATATCAGTGCATGTAATATTGCTTGACCTCATAAAACAAAAGGAAAAATTGCAGATTCTGACAGCCATTATGAATCTTGTATCAGCATCCAAACGACTCTGAGCTGAGTACAGTACATATTTGTAATAGGAAAAAACAGCATTGCCGCATTGACTTACAATATGGAGCAAAAAATGACTTGTCAGTAATTCGTTCTAAGATGTTAAAGAGGCTGTTGAATTTACTAGTATATACACAGAAGAATGTTTAGCCTGGAGCAGAATGCAGAAATAGTCTATACGCAGAGGTGGTCTGTTGGATCTAGTTGTGACATTAGATTGTAACAGGGACCGAGAAGTAGAAACTATGCTAGACTTCTCATTACAAGATGTGTAAAACTTTCATAATCTGTAAAATGTACAAATATAAATTCTCCCCCCAAAATGATGAATTTTCTGTAACAACGAAAGTAAAATTCGAGACAAACTTTAGAGAATGAAGCAAGTGGATAGGGATGTGCAATTCGATTCACACTGAATCGAGGGTGATTTGTGGATTTGACTGCAAATCGATGCACCCCTTAAATGAGGGGGCTGGTTTGAGGTTAAATTGAATCGACCCTGATTTGGCATGAATTGATTTGTATGATTCATGCAGACATTTTGGCAGGCTTTCCCCCCTTGCTGATTGGTTTTCTGGCTTCCAATTGGCTTCAGATCTCCTTGCTTCTTGGTTGGCTTGTTGTCTTTGAAATCAAGTGTGGGCAACTATTCTCCCATTGGCTGAGAGGAGGAAAGGCTAACACTTTTGGAGGGAATTTCGAAATGTATTCAAAGGGTCTGGGAGACAGAGATAGAGCCCTAATGCAAGAAGATAATGAGATTTTGTGATTTTCTTTTCTCAGCACTGAGTATAATGTGTGTGCTGTTGCTTGCTGCTAGATCTATCTGGTTTTGCTGGATCTTACATTGACAAAGGCGGAACTGGGGTGCCTGCTTGCCTTCCTTGAGCTGTGGTTTGGTCTGTTTGTGAGATGGTGCTGTGGCGAAAAAAGTGGCAGCTCTCTGTGTGTTATTTCTTGGTGATTGCTGTGATGAGCTCCATGTCTGGTCTTGACTAACTTGTGCTTCATACACTGCTCTGGTCTGCTCTGTAATCTGCATTCTGTGGTGTACTCACTCATTCAAAATGTAGCTGAAGACATTGCTGTAGCTGAGCTTATGGCTATGCTTGCTGACTGCTAAGGGTGCTGCTGTTCTGTGGCAGCTGTTGCAAGTCAGAAGGGAGTCATAATTGTGGTCGAATCGAATCAGCCCTGTGTGTTCCCCCTCCCTCCTCTGCCAAACCTGTTCCCCCTCCCTCCTCTCAGACAAAAGTGTTCCCCCTCCCTCCTCTGAGCCAATGTGTGTGAAAGAGCAACTTGGGTCACTGATGCTGCTGCCATGCAGGCATTGTGGCTGGCTGTGAATTCTTGGTCAGTTGTTCTTTTTTGGCCATCTTTGGACTATGTGTTGTTCTGTGTTGGGAGGGACTGTGTGCCCTGCTTTGCAGTGTTGTTTTTCAAGGCAGGGTTACAAAATGTGTGCACAGAGCACTCTGCTTGTTTCACTCATAGGGAACAATGGGGAACTCAAATCACCCCATTGTTCCCCATGGGTAGGTCCTACAGACAGTGGGTTTGGTGGTACAGTGTGATGGTTGCTACTTGCCACCCAACCCATAAAAGAAACGAGCAAGCAGGCGATTTTAAAACATTTTATAACCTAACACTCCAAAGTATTCTATGGGTTTTTTTGGGGAAAATTTAAATCACCTGCTTGCCCAATTTTTTGTGGGTTGTGTGGTAGATAGCACCCATAATGCCCTACCACCCAACCCAGTTTGGTGCCCTTAGACCTACCCATGGGGAACAATGGGGTGATTCAAGTTTCCCATTGTTCCCTATGGGCAAATCACGATTTATTTATTTTTGAATCAATTCATCAAACCAGCTGGCAATGGCTGGCCAGCTTGAAGAATTGATTCAAATTTTTGCGATTTGATTTGAGGTTGAATCAATTCATGTACACCCCTACAAGTGAAACTTAAAGCATAATTTCAGTATTAATTTCTCAAAGTGGAAAAGAGCAGTTCACCAAAAACTAAACTTATATGGCCTTAACCTGGAATCTTTAATAAGAATGGGATACGCCCAACCTAAAGCAGCTTTTAAACAATGAGCTACTGAAATGGACTCACAAATAGACCAATCTTTGATTCCACAAAGGTTTTTTTCTTGGAAGTCAACCATTCAGCTATAATTCTGCTAGGTACTTATCCCAAATTACAGTCTCCAAATATCGCAGGCTGTTTACATTAGCCTGTTTTAATGTGTTACTTTCCACAGTGCTCAAAGGAAAATTTAAGAAAATCCCATATGTGCAAAGATTGTGCCTCTGTGCATCAGGCTCTATTGAAATGACAGCACATGTTTTACTCTGTCGTGAGCAGTATGGGGGTTCTCGCCGACTTTATATTTCCCTGCTTTTAACAAATTTTCCAGGTCATTCGGATTTATTTTATCTAAGCTTTTTGCTATCAAATCAGAAAGATGAGACATCCCTAAATGTCACCAAGTTCTGCTTGATTGCCAGTAAAATCCAGGATGTATTCTGCATAAGAGATTAGGATATGGCATTGTTTGTGTTACTATACTATGTCTAATTGCTTCCCCTTTCTCTAATCTGTACTTAGTTATTTGCTGGGCTGTGACTGTACCAATAAAGATTGATTGATTGATTGATTGATTGATTGATTGATATTAAGGTGAGGAGAATTGGTCTTGTGGTAGCAAGCATGACTTGTCCCCTTAGCTAAGCAGGGTCTGCCCTGTTTGTATTTGAATGGGAAACCACATGTGAGCACTGTAAGATATTCCTCTCAGGGTTTGGAGCCGCTCTAGAAAGAGCAGAAGGTTTCAAGTTCCCTCTCTGGCTTCTCCAAGATAGGGCTGAGAGAGATTCCTGCCTGCAACCTTAGAGAAGCTGCTGCCAGTCTTTGTAGACAATATTGAGCTAGATAGACCAGTGGTCTGACTCAGTATATGGCAGCTTCCTATGCCCTAAGTTCTATTTTCTTTGTGATATGTATTAAATGTTACATTCAAATTGATCTTTGTCTTTTTCTTGAATTCAGTTATGCCTGTTACCATGACTATTTGCTATATTTTGCAAGAATGTAAATGTTTACTGTGAAATGTTTAAAACAGTCGGGACCCACTTTTTAACTTCAGTTTTTAACATGAGACCCACTTCTGAATTTTTTATTTAACCTTACATGACTCTCATCCTTCTCTTTGTGTGTTGACTTTCTTTGATCTGATTCAGATGTTTGGAATTTCTCTATGCTACTCAGCCCTGTGAGCTAGGCATCATGTAGTTGTGGACCACAACCCACTTGGTTAAGAACTATTGTCTTGAATAACCTGGGAGCTGCCATGATAAATTACTGATATAATTTACCGGCTATGTGGATGTGGATCTGTATTCACAGTTCAGATTCAAACATTCAGATTTAAAACATATGAAATATTATTTAGGAAATAGCTGGGTTTCATCAGTTGGTTACTAGCATCAATAATAAAATAAGCAATATTGGTATGAAATATATTAACAGAGTAGTACATAATGATTGCTTATTCCTTTCATTGTTAATGCTCCCTGTTCTGGCCAAAAACCTGAGTTTAAATGCACACTTCCTTTTTAGCAGAACCCAATCACTAAAAGCAACTTCTTTAGATAAATCCATTCCTGTGCCTGTTTGTTCAGAAGCAAATCACACTTATTTCAGTTGTGCTTATGATCACGGCCTTACTCTCCTACTTCTACTGTTCTGTGTGTCTTGGAAAATAACTCTTCAAAATATAATTTCTGGCTAAACCATTTGTATGCTCCTATTTTATAGTACCCTCTTAAGAAATGTATATTCAGCTGTATTCTTTAGACTAATCAAGTTAGCGATGTTTTTAATTTTCTTTTGAATATCAAAATAGTTATGGCAAGCTCTTTTCCTGCACAGAATTCTCTGGGTATAGGAATTTATAAACCTTAGTGACACTTGAAAGCATGCATGCTGCTATATCATCAGAAGAAGTTGCCACAATAAAATATATATATCCTTATTCACTGGGACCTGCATGGCAACAACTGTCTATATCCCAAGATTTTTTAAATGCTGTATTTCAACAAGATAAAGCATATGCTTGCTTCTAGACATCAATGTCTTCAGATCAGGTTGGCTCATAAAGAGTATCGGGAAAGATACTCTTTCAAATCTTCAGGGAGTAGAGGCTGTTCTTGCTTTGGCTAATTGGGATGGCTTATGTGTGGGCAGGTTATCCTCTCATGCTGGCTGCGGCAGTGATATTTACCTATTTCTTCTTTCTCAGATGGAGCCTAATACACAACATAGTGTTTCTTGGCTGCTTTGTGTTTGCTGGAACTTAAGTGCACTTGAATTAAATTGCAGCTCATGAATGCAGTGAGAGTGCCAGCATGTTGAAATAAAGCAAAGCTATTGGGTCAGGATTATCAGTCACAATTATCATCTGTGAGCTGTCAGTAATCTAAAAGTGCCTGAAAATAATTCCACAACCCAAAGAGATGTGCCCTCTTCAGCAAAAAAAGGAAAGGGGGGGGGGGGAGCCTACCCTCCAGTCAGCCTGATCCAAGTATGCATTCATAGATTTTCATGCATATTGATATACAGGCCAAATGAAGACTATATGCTAGCAGTCCTTCAGAACACACTTTAATAATGTTTTCTTGACTCCTTTATAAAGAGAATACTGACGGACATATTCTGCAGCTTAACATGGGTGGCTCTTTGCTGTCCGTGTTGCTACAGGCTCCTAAGGAAGCACCTGTGGTCTTTTGCAAGAAAAAAAAGATATTTAAGTCATGTGCCCACACTTTGGGAGTTCTGTGTACTTTGGAAATAATTTAAATAATGCTTCTTGAGTGTGGGCACACTATGTTAGGTATTTGCACTCTTGTGCAAGACGGCCAAAGCTTCCTTAGGAGCCCTCAGGATAATAGGAGCATAGGAAGCTGCCATATACTGAGTCAGACCGTAGGTCCATCTCACTCAGTATTGACTACACAGATTGGCAGTGGCTTCTCCAGGGTTGCAGGCAGGAATCTCTCTCAGCCCTAACTTAGAGTTGCCAGGGAAGGAACTTGGAACCTAGATGCTCTTCCCAGAGTGGCTCCATCCCCTAAGAGGAATATATTACAGTGCTCACACTTCTAGTCCACCTTTCATATCCAACCAGGACAGACCCTACTTAGCTAAGGGGACAAGTCATGCTTGCTACCACAAGACCAGCACTACTACTACTTCTTCTTCTTCTTCTTCTTCTTCTTCTTCTTCTTCTTCTTCTTCTTCTTCTCCTCCTCCTCCTCCTCCTCCTCCTCCTCCTCCTCCTCCTCCTCCTCCTCAGAACCACCCGCATTATGTTCTTGAACACATGGGCCACTGGCAGCAGATTAGTGTCCATCCATCTTTAGTAGAAGACAGTAATGCGGTCCCCACGATCAGTGGGAACCGCCTTGGTAGGTTTAGCTGGGAGAGTGGGCTTAGTCTTCTCCAGGTGGTCGAACCGGCCGCCCACATGACTGCTGACTCCATTACGGAGCCAGCGGGGGCAGGGGGGATCAGGGACTGCGCAGCCCCCAGAAGCTTCAAGGCATGCTGGAGAGATCCCCAAGCCAGGTGGCTGCTTTTAAGTTTCCTAGTCAGGGGCCTACTTGTGTGTTGCCACGCTGCGGCAACTCACGATAGTAGAGCCCAGGTTAGCGGAGCGCTCGTTCTGCTAACCTGGGCTTAGGGGAGCGTTATTTAAGCAGGTGGCCTGCTTAAGAACCACTGGACTCACAGCCGAGCCCGGTGGTTCTCACGATGAGAGAAAATCGGGCTAGCCTCCACTAGCCCGATTTTCTCCCATCGTGTGAATCGCCTCAGTGTGTTGGGTCTCTTAAACTTTAATCCATAGAATAACAGAGAAGATTGTGAAGAGTCTAGTCTGACTCTGTTTTCTGTTGTGATGATTGCAGACACTGGGCAGGTTCAGATGAACATCCTCCTCTACACACGAGGAGGACGGGAAAGCAGTGAGAACTAATCCACCATCAGCCTGTCTGTGACGTTGAGGTTGATGTATTCTGCCC
The DNA here is from genome assembly GCF_027244095.1 of Hemicordylus capensis. NCBI lineage: Eukaryota > Metazoa > Chordata > Lepidosauria > Squamata > Cordylidae > Hemicordylus > Hemicordylus capensis. The sequence continues at coordinate 255,440,655 of NC_069659.1, read as the reverse complement.
CATCCTTCTTGCCCACTAAGAGTTCTAAAATAATTAGAGTAAACAAGATAAACCTGCAGATGGGCTTATCTGACAGTATTTACTTTCTTGCAACACTAATAAAGTTTTTGTATTTTCCCTTGTTGCTTTGGGTGGAGGGATAGATGGTACCAATAAATGTCCTTTAAAACAGGGGTTCCTAACCTGTGGTGCTCCAGATGTTGCTGAACTACAACTCCCACAATTCCCCCTCACAATTTATCGTGGTTGGACATGACGGAAGTTGTAGTTCAGCATCATCTAGAGGATCATTGATTAGGAACCCTTGCTTTAGAACATACACCCCTTTCATTTAGGGAATGGGGTCGTAGCTCAGCAGTAGAGCATCTCCTTTGTATGCAGAAGCTCCAGGCTGAGCTGGGAAAGGCTCCTGCATGCAATCTTGGCAAGTTTCTACTAGTGTTGACAGTACTGAGCTAGATGGACCAATGGTCTGACTTGGTGTAAGGCAGCTTCCTGTGTTTACATTACCCTAAGAAAACAGTCTTGTTTTACAGAATTAGGCTTTTGAGAACAACAGTATTTACGTCTTTTATAAAAATGCTGACACCTGTCCTGAGCCAATGGGACAAGGTGGGCTATAAACAACATATGTAACTACTGTGTGGGGAGAAGATAGAAACTGGCCCCAAGAGTGTTTGACCATTGTTTTATATGGACATATATCTGCATAGTAAGTGAGCTTCCAGATGGAATAAGTTTTGGTCTGTGATATTTCATTAAAGCAGTTGTCTTTTCTCTTGGAATTTCATCAGCTCTGTATACTTTTGGGGTTACTCTGAGAAGGTCCGACTGGACTGTGCCAGGTTGCCTTGCAGTGGTGTAAAACCTTTCATCCTCCTTTGATGGTTACAGCTTCTGTTAATTTTAAATTGTTGAAGGATAAATTGTCCATTTTCTTTACTTAATAACTGTGTTCAGGTCTGTAATCAGCATGACTCAGGAAATGCACTCTTGTTTAGAGCAGACCCATTCAAAGAATAGTACTTAAATTACAGTGCAATTTTATGCATGTCCATTCAGAAGTAAGCACCATTCAGTTTAATGGGGCTTACTCCGAGCTAAACTGATATGATTACATAAACACAATGTGGCAGGCTGGTATAGCTTCTTCCTGACAGTATACATGTATCAAGCTTCGGGAGCCATCTGATGAGTAAAATTTTTGTCTGGCTAGGGAACTGAGTCAACATTTCTTGACCCCTGGTAATCAGAACTCATAACTGGTAGATGGTAATTATTCTAAATTATTTTACAAAGTTTGTAATAATTTTGTAGCATGAAGTTATCTGAAATTCTGAATTTAGACTACTATATTTTTATTTTGTAAACATTTGTATAGATTTAAAGAAGATTTTTCTTTTGCCCTTTTTAACTTCTAGTTTCTGTTTAAATTACATTGAGCATATGGTTTTACAACAGCAGCAATAGAAAAAACACATTCTAGAGGAACAATTGTATGCATTCCCCCCCTCTCTTCCTCCTTGTAAGACTGTCAGTATATGATCCTCAGCCCTGACATGCACATATAGACTAGTTTTTCTCCTTCAGATCAGCAGCTTTGAACAGCTTCTGTTTTTGGCACCCTTTTCAACCTGCTCTGTCTTGTCATTTTAGAGTTCAATATCTGCTGCTCTGGAGGAAAAAAATTGGGATGGGTTGGACCATTGTATTTGGTCTTTTGACCCTCCATGTTGCCCATGAGCAGTGAAGGATAACTTTTGACGAGCTATGTCAGATGTGACAGGCAATCTAGTTGGGTTGAGTGGAAATGTGCTATACAAGTTTGAAGCCTTAGTTGAGGGCATTTTTCTGGTGTTCAATGCATTTAAATTGACACCATACTTCAGTGTGTTCTTCATTTAGAAACCATCGTGTGTGTTTGCATTTCCTAAACGTATGTGTGCATTTTTTCTTGGGAGGGGGGCGGAAGAGAGAGAGAGAATGTGTTTATGCATAGGAAACTCATTTTCAGAGACATTTTTCATCATTCAGTAAGCCAGGCATTGTTTACATTTCAGTATTGCATCTATTTTTGTCCTCCTGTTTCCCCCCAATGTGTGTTTTGTTCAGATTTGCAAGTTTGCTTTTCCTTTTTGTTAATTATTTCTATAGTGTATAGCGTTACAAGTAGCATTTAAGCATGACTGTACATTCAAGGACATTAAAACAGTGCTGTGTGTGTATAAACAAAATACTTTTCAAACAATTATAGTAGAATTTGCTAGCAAGAGAAGTAAGATTTTTAGAACATGTATTTAATCTCAGTCAAAAACTTGTTTCTTGTCCATTTGTAAGAAAATATCATTTCTGTTATAGAAAACTTCTATTTATGAAGAGGTTGTTGTCATGGCCCTGGTTGTGAGAGGGAGAAACAGAGCATACAGAGAACAAGACAATCAGCTGTGATATTTGGATAGGGATACTGGAAGAGAATTTAAAGGTGGATGGTTTATTAATAATACCAAGAAAGCACAAGCAGTCTATGATGTGCCAAAAAATAAGGTAAACTGAAATACTAATGTTAGGCAGGAATACCATCAGTCAGAGACATTTAAATGTGAAAAGTATGTTTCACCACATAGCTGCTCATTTGTGGTTTGGAGATTGCCAGATGTATTTTTCTCTGGATTGTGGCTACTTTGGGTTGTGGTTAGAGCCTCTTATGATAAGACTGGTTTCATTAATTAATTTCCAAATTCTTCTTGGATAGTTTAACCAAGGTCTGCCTCATGAAATATTAATTTTGTTTGATCATATAAACCTTTTGTGGTTGCTGAATCATTTTTACTGCTCCATCTTCAGTAATCTTGTTGCAGGTAGGTAGGTGTGTTCGTGTGCACGCGCGCACGCACACACACACACCCCTACACATGCACAAAGTTCTGTTATCTATGTCCCATCCAGAAGTTGTCCAGAGATTATATTCCCCTTTTTTCTCCCACCAAAAATGTCAATTACCCTTGAACTCAATGCCTTCAGTGCACTGTACTCTCCTATACTTGGTGGGTTTTTTTTGTTTGTTTTTTACATTTATATCCCAGTCTTCCTCCAAGGAGTCCAAAGCAGTGTACAGTAGGCCCTCATTATCCATGGTTATGTGGGTCGCAGTTTCAAATATCCACGGATGGGTCTTAGATACCAGTTGTCTTATCCGTAGTATGATGAAATGTAGGCGATTTTCACCTATCTGTGGTTCCTGAGTGGCCGTAAGTGACTTCTAGTGTCATTTCTGGCTGCCATTTTGAAGTGCAGAGCCATTTTATGGCTCCTTTTTGTTTAATTTTTTTTTAAAAAAAATTGAAAATAAGAGAATTTGGAGGGCATTCCTGGAGAACAAGGCCCTATGCTTTTCTGCTGTTATTTCTGCCTCTCCCTGCTTTTTAAGCACTTTTTAAAATGAGCTCAAGGAACCTAACTCACTAATCCCTGTAAGTTTTTGTTATCCATGGAAATCAGCAGGAACAGAAACCCCGCGAATAATGAGGGACACCTACAAATGGTTACATTTATCATCACAAGAACCCTGTGAAGTAGGTTAGGTGAGAGATATGTTTCTGGCCTAGAGTCACAAAGTGAGTTGCATGTCTGAATGGGGATTTGAATTCTGATCTCCTTAGTCCTAGTCCAACACTCTAACCACTGCACCACCTTGGCTCATGTTTCTTGATATTTGACTTCAAATTTAGAGAGAAAGTGGCAGGGGCCGAATAGGCATTTAAGGAGAAAGGATGGTCTGTCTAGAGCAGGTTGCACAGCATAAGGCCCAGGGGCCAGATCTGGCCTGCGGGGACCTTTTTGCTGGCCTACAGGTAGGAATATCCTGCACCAACAGCAGAAGTGCCATGAAGAGTTCTTGGCCTGTCCCCTTGGCAAGCAGTAGTAGTCAATGCAGTTAGCTGCCTGAGAACAGAGGGCACTGCCTGCCTTGCTGGCCCCGCTCCAAGGCTGCAGCCCACTGACACCATCCCTCATCCCTCTTTCCCCTCATATTACTTGCTGACACCCGCTGCCTCCTTGCTGGCCTTCCAATGCTTTGCCCCACCTTCCACTGCTGTAGCTGTAGAAATGGCTCTCTCACTTGCTGATCACTGCTTTCTTCCTAACAGTGTGTTTGTATGGCTAAAACTCCTGCATTCAAGCAACCCCAAATGGGACTTTTCCATTCAAGCATTCCACAGCAGAGTTGAAGCCAAAAAGATGTGCTGCTGAGCAGACAGAAATGGCATCAATAACAGAGCAGAGGTTGTCAAGAGAGAATGCCTCTTCCTTGGGCGCAGGTGTCCTTGAATCTACTTCTCTCCTATGCATGCCCCAGGCTTCCTTTTGCATGCCAAATATATGTCTGTCTACCACCTTATCCCCTCTCACTCCATTAGGTTACAAGAGGCTCATTTCTAGAAAAAGGCAGATGAGCACCTCCCCTCCTGGGTTAAAATAGAGGCTGGTGATGCAAATGCCCTTCTGGTCCAAAAGGAAGCCATGCCTGTGACCATAAATGCAAAACCTAGTCTGGGGGTGCTTTTGCTGGGGAGATGTAGACACTGTCATAAGAACCCACATTGCAGCCTTGGTAGATCAGGCCCAAGGGCTATCTAGTACAGCACCCAGTTATATATCTGTGTAAGTCCTTGGTTCCCTCCAACTTGCTTCTTTGAACTTTGTGTCATGGTCTTTTTCACTTATTTTATATGCACTATTTCACATGTTACAGTGTAATATTTCTTCTTTATGCCTCTCACTATTATTGCATTTCTCCCCCTTTCCTGCTTTAACAATTTTCCATCTTTTATGGCCAGCAAGGACATTATGACATCACCAGTAGCATTCAGGTCGTCATATACCTGATAGTAGATACTTATCACAGATATGATAAGGTGTCATCCTTTGCTCTCTGGTACAAACCAACCTGTTGCATATTGTCAGCAATAGCTAGTTAAATGGTGTAGCGAATAGTGGATTTAAGCCCAGGCTTTGTCTCAGAGCAAGTCTATGTGGTGGAACGAAAAAGTTGATTCATTCCCCCCATGTTTGCTCAGCAAAGGCTATTCCTTTAAAACATAACCGTTTCTTGGTAATCACTGCCACCACACCCTAACTACAGAGTTTAACTGTAAATCTTACCCCGGATTTGGGTGAGTGTCCAAGGAGACTCTCTTCCTCTTTTACTAATGGAAAAATACTGAAGGTAGGCCATTTATTCATAGCATGATCTTTTGACACGGAATTGTGAGGAGATTGAGGGAGTGCTGAGTGTGGCTGTTCCCACTTTATTCTCTTCTGCACCACAACAATAATGTATGTTTGTTTCTCTATCATATTTATATACCGCCTTTATGTGCAACTCATGTTGATATTGAACAATAACTTAGACTTCTCTTATTGGGTTCTGGATGGCACTTTGCTTCAGCAAAGTGTGCTTCAAGTTCTGTGAAGCATTGTAATTTTATTTATTATTTATTTAACATATTTTTATACTGCCCAAAACTTGCATCTTATGTAATGGACCCAGAAAGGTTGTGTATATAAATAGCTGCATGCTTTGTAAGTCACAAACATAGCACAATATGATCTCTTGGAAAAGAAGGGATTTCTAATATGTTCTGTTTAGCATGCTATTCTGTGTTCATTCAAAATATAACTGCTACTGTTAAAAATGTCATTTAGTATCTTTTGTTTAACCAACTTATGAAGTAGTTCTAGCAGCAGATTACAATTTCACTAGCCCACATTTTGCATAGCCTTAAAAGGGTGGACCAAGAACTCCACCACAGCAGGCTGTTAGACTAGCTGTGCTGCAGGCTTGGCTCACAGTTAGGGTTGCCATATTCAAGCTTCCCAAATCCGGGTGGCTTAATTTGCATATTATGCAAATTATGCAGAAACTAACTTGCATTTTAAAAAATTTATTTATTTATTTGACAGATTGGTATACTTTCCCCTCCTTCTCTGTCCTCCCATGTGATCAGATCCAGAGTAAAATCTAGGCAGTGCATTTGAAATCCATGTAAATCCGGGTGGAATTTAGCAGCAGGGTGGAGTAACCAAAATCCGGGGGCTACCCTAAATTCTGGGGGACATGGCAAGGCTACTCACAAAGCAACATATGGGGAAGTGAAATCAGATGATTTTTGTTTCTCCCCACTAAAGCCCTGTTCACTGAAATGAATATGTTCATGAGGGCTGTGTGATCCGCAGGGACATATTCCTGGCTGGAAACGGCATTTTCAGGGAGGTGAGAGAAGCAAAAATTGCTTCCCAATCTTCCTCTCTATGCCCTATGCTGCTTGCAGTTAATCTACTGGCTTCCCATGAAGCAAGCCTGGGCATTGTTCTTGCTCCACCCTCATAGGACTGTGAAAAATGTGAACCACTATATTTAAGCCTCATTGGTTTATGTAGTATATAACTAAGCACCCCAACTTATTAACAGTAGCCATGTAAAAGGAGCATGCCCATGATACCAGTATGTCTTATATCCATCAGTAATGATGACCAAAAGTTATAAGCAAACTATTTTACTTTATGAATTGTCCTTTATGCACTTGTTGGCTCTTATCATACATAAATGTATTTTGTATGGAGACTTGAATTTTCTGACATTTTGAAAACATTTTGTGCCACTGTTGAAAAAATGACCACATTGGTTCAAAGCTGACTAGGTGACCGAGCTGTTTGGACACTTTACTAGTTTAATACTGGTGTCCATTATATACTTTTCTTTAAATATTAATGAGAGTTACTTTTCTATCAAATCTGTTTACATATGAAGCAATACAAATGTATACAGAGAAATATTATACATAAGAGACATAATTAAAGTTAATAGTTGTCTTCAACTTTGTCCTTGGCAATGAAGTTAAAAGAGCAACAAAAGAACTCTGTTATACATTGCACAAAAGTATAATTCAAGCAAGGAATGTTGAGGTCACAGTGGGTGGTTGAGTAAACAGGCCTGAGGGGCATACAGTAGTTTGCTTATATGAATATAAGTTTCATGCAAAAGCCTGCAACTTACATTTGAGTTTCTAAGGCATGACATTCTCATGCAAAGCAAAACAAAAGAATCAAAGCAACTAAGTGGAAAATAAAACAATTATTTCCTTGACGGATATATTTTACTCAGTATAAAATGGGTGCTAATCAGTGTTCCCTCTAAGGCGTGCAAGTGTGCATGCACTCACACATTTTTTGATGTCCACTCAGTTAATTTTAGATTCCACTCAGATTGAATCAGGAAGGTCCTACTCTGTATGCATGTGCGCACGCACTGCCTTGATACTGCCGCCCAGAACAAAACTCATTCCACACACAGATGAAAAAAATTATAGAGAACACTGGTGTTGATGCATGAGGCAGAGTGCTTTTTAAAAACTCTGGCCAACATGTTACACAGTGTAATGAGTAGCTACTGTTAAGCTCCTAAAGAACCACTATCAGCCTTGCACTTTTGCTTGCACAAGAGCATGGATACTTACAGTACACCCACATGCACTTCAGGAGCACTACTTACATTGTTTTCAATCCAAGTAGCATTTCCAAAGTGTAGGCACACTATTTTAAATATTTGTGTGACTGTGCAAAACCACGGGACTGTCGGCGGTTCCTTAAGACCCCACAGCCATGTGGCAGCTCATAACTGCCCATGTTATGCTGAATAATACATTGATCTCTATTTGTAACTTTTCATCTTAAGCGGCAGATTGCTTTTAAATACCATTTTACTCAACATCACTCAGGGCACAACTCTGTGTTATAAGAAACATGGAACTGCTGTTGAAATAGCAGTTTTGTGTCAATTTCTTCCCCTCCAGAACATGTGCTGAAACTTAACTTTGCATAGTGCTATCATTACACTGTGTGTTTCTCTACTCTATATCATTGGTTGCCAGGGTGGGGATAAGGAAAGAGTAAAATGATGTCAGGACAGATGGTAAGTTGAACTACATGTTATGGATAGGGAGAGCAGATAAGTCAACTCATGGCTATTTTGGACAGCACCTCCATGCTTCTTATGATCATGTTCCCTAATAAATCTTTTGTTTAGTTAGACAAGAGTTTGTTGAAAAGGTTGATTGGTCAACAAAGGTTGTGTTGGAATGTTCTATAAGTGTAAACACTATTGGTATTCAGGGCTGGTGTTTTTTGGTTTTTTTGTTTGTTTTGTTTGTTTTGTTTTTTTAGGATTTAACTATTCATGAGTAGGGATGTGCACCGGACCAGTCCAGGGCCATGGTAGAGGCCTCCAGTCTGGCCTGGCGGGGAGGGGGGTATGGAGCTTTAAGGGCGGGGGGTAGTACTTACCCTTCCCGCCGCTTTCCCCCCTCCGGTGCTCAACTTTATAGCAACGTTTTTGGGGTGGCAGCATTCCTCCCTGCTGCCCCTGCCCCTATCGTTGCCCGGCAAAAAGGGAAGTTGAGTGCACGCATGCGTCCACTGCGGCACGCACACACTTGTCGCCGCTGCCATGTGCACGTGCGCCACACACGTCACATGCAATGGGTGCATGTGTGCACTCAACTTCCCTTTCTTCTGGGCAACGACTTTGCTATAAAGTCGAGCGCCAGAGGGGGGAAAGTGGCAGGAGGGGTAAGTACTTTCCCCCCCACACACACACCCTTAAAGCTCCATACCCCCCAGTGCTGGACCGTGCCTCCGTGGTTCCGTGCACATCCCTATTCATGAGTCCTTTTAAGACAATGCTCCTCAGATTGTTTCTATAAGTCCCATTGCAGTTAACTAGAGTTTCTCCTCAAAGCTGCAGTAAGTATTGCTGGAAGTTTGTTTCCTTCCCCAGGTTTTTCTTGAGCAGAGATTATTGAAATTATTTTGAATTCAAACTTTGCATAAATGTCTTTCTGGTATTAGGAACAGAGAAGGTTGCATATTTGTGGGATAGTTGGTATTGGTCATGAAAGTTCAGTGGAGTAACTGGTTCAGATGACATGATTAATCCTAGCTTCTTTCTAATTGCAATCAGAAGTAGAATTCTTCTTAACTCGTGTGTGTAGCGCAGGCCTGCACAACATACGGCCCATGGGCCGCACGCGGCCCGTGAGGCCTTTTTTCTTGGCCCCCGGGGCTACACTTCCCCTTCCTCCCCCTGCTGCAAACCTCCTTTAACCCCCCCCATTCCAGCTGCTGCGCAGCTGAGGAAATGGCTGTGGGTGTGGGTGTGTCCTTCTACCGCTCCCCTCCCTCCCTCCCTCCCCTCCCTTCTTATCCCCGACGGCAGCAGCGGCATATAGCAGAGCTACGCTGGAGCCTGGTGTTTCGCCCCACGTTGCTTCCCAACTGCATGTGCGAGCGAGGCGTGCGTGCCTGCAGTTAAGAGACTTAACTGCGCAGGCACGCCTCGCATTTGGGAAGCGACGCGGGGGGCAAACACCAGGCCCCAGCATCGCTCTGCTATCTGCTACTGCATGCCGCCGCCGCAGTGGGGGGGGGAGAAGGACACACATGTACCCTGTAGCCATCCCCTCAGCAGCTTGAATCGGCGGCGAGAAAAATGGTGCCGGTGATGAGGTGGGAGGAGGACGCAGGAGGGTGGCCCTACCCTATGAGGGAGCCTGGCGGTGGTGGGCCCTGGAAAAGGGGGCGAGTGCAAATGGTAGGCAGGGAGGGAGCCCAGCGGGGAATAGAAAGCGTTGCCGGGATGGGAGGAGGACGAGGACCTCCGGATTGATGGTGAACTCTCTCTCCCCCCGCCCCAAGACTGCTCAATTCTCTCTCTCTCTCTCTCTCTCTCTCTCTCTCTCTCTCTCTCTCTCTCTCTCTCACACACACACACACACACACACACACACACACACACACACACACTGCTCCATTCTCTCTCATTCTCTCTCTCTCTCTCTCTCTCTCTCTCCCTTTCCAAGACTGTTCCATTCTCATTCTCTCTCTCTCTCTCTCTCTCTCTCTCTCTCTCTCTCTCTCTCTCTCTCTCCCCCCCCCCCCAAGACTGCCCATTTTGGGAGAGGTGAAAAGGGAAGAACAATGCATTTTATTACATATTTTGTACAGATTGCATTGTATGTATTTTTAATTCAATTTATTTTATTTTAATTTTAATTAATTCTTGCCCAGCCAGAACTTCAAAAGTTAAATTTTAATTAAATTCATTTTAATTAATTTCAGTTTAATTTGGTGTAATTAATTGATTGATATTAGGTGTTAATTTAATAATCTGTACCCTAAAAATTGACTTTGGCCCCCATGAGCCATGTCACAGTCATTTTTGGCCCACCAGGTTGAATTTGAGTTGTGCAGGCCTGGTGTAGCGGAAGGAGAGAGATGTGTACACTCCTGAGGCCTGGGAACATTGTGAGAAGCCAAGGTTTTACCCTGGCTTCACTTGACTTCTGAACCCACTCAGTATATGCATACATGAAAATAATATGTGAATGGCATGTAAGAGTAGCAGTTATATGTGCATGGTGTTAGATTACTGTGAATGTGGTGTGTGCACATGTTCTATATAGCTAAGTATAGTCACGCTTAAGCCCCACTGGAACCATTGGGACAAATTAGCTGTGATTATCTAAAGCTCCATTGATTTCAATAGGATGTGTGTGATGAACTACTACAGATATTTATATACCACTGTTCAACAACACTTGTCAAAGCAGTTTAAAACATAGAAAAATAAGTAATAAATAAAGTTACATCCTTGTCCCCAAGGGGCTCATAATCTTTAAAAATAAATAAATAAATAAAGTAGAGACCAGCCATTACCACTGATACTGTTCTGGGGTTGGATAGGGACCACCGTTCCCTCTAAACTGTGCGGCTGCATGTGCGTGCACTGGCTTCACCCTCACACACACAAACCACCATGCAGTGATCCCAAAGAGCCTCTCACTGAGCCTCTCACTCACCCTCTTGCCAGCACTGGCTGCTGCTCCCGAGTCCCCTGGGCTCTCAGACAGTGCCGCTTCCTCCATGGCTGCTGCTCCCTGGCTCTTGCTTGCTGCTCTGCTCCCCTCACCCGCCTTCGCCTTTTTCCCACCGCTTGGGAAGATTGGGGGAATTGGCTCCGCTCCTGTTTGCTGCCATGACCACATGGGCTTTTGCCAGCAAGGTGGCAGGGGAGAGTTCCCTTCGAACGAAATATTTACCCAGGAAGGGAGGGTGGGATGGGGTATGGTGGTGGCGGCAGCTGCAGGGAGTGTGGAGGGAGTTCCCCCTGTTACTGGGATGGGAGGCGCCGAGCTCCTTCCAGCTCCCTTCTCTCCCCCTGAGTGACTGCACAGGTCTCTTGCCTCTCTGCTTTCTTCATGTAGAGGAAGGCCAGAAACAAGCTGCTTTGCAGAGAAGCAAGAGGTCCATGCAGTCACTCAGGGAGGGTGGAAGGAGCTGGAAGGAGCTCACCGCCTCCCATCCCGGTAACAGGGGGAACACACCCCTCCTCACCCCCCTCCCTGCAGCCACTGCCACTGCACCCCATCCCACCCTCCCTCCCTGTGTAAATATTTCATTAGAAGAGAACTCTCCGCTTCTTGAAGAGCAGTCGACATAGTGATTGAAGCTGCTGTGGGCCTAAATAAAGTGTAAAAAGTTCAAACACACAAAGGCTGATTTAAAAAACAACAACCACATAGTAGTCTCCTGGTGGAGACTTCACAAGACTGTGGGGCAAGAGAGTTGGGGTTTCTGCCCCATTTAGCTGGGCAGAGGGCTAGTAAAGGAAGGAGGACAGTGTGTCAGAGCAATTCATTCATTGCTGTTGCTGAATCTTTCCAAACCTTTCTTGACTGACCTTTGACTTGACTGAGTACCTTTCCAAACCCTCTCAAAGAACCCCCAAAGGCAGAGGTAGGAGTTGCACTAATATATTATTTATATTTATAAATAATAAATTAAGTATTCGATGCTGCCACTGGTATGGCACCATGGAAATAATACAGAATTTTGCTTCCCCCTCCCCAAGAGAATATATGTTTTTGAATGTTTACTTATTGGTTCAATATTAGTTAAATATTAGCTGAATTAGTTCATTTTTTTTAAAGACATGCTTTAAAAAATTCTTAACAAATAAGGAAATACCCACCCACACTCTAACCTCTCACCCCCACAATACTTCCTTTGCTTTATATTTTTATTTATTTATATATTTTAAATTAAAAATAATTTGTTATATATTTTTTAAAATTATGTGCAATCCTTCTACAGTGATTTTAGAATGGTTACAAAATGTTTTACTGCGCGATCTGATCTAGCACATATTAGTTATTGCTCTGTGCTTGTGTGACATTATTATTATTTATGTACCTCTTTGATATAAAAAGTTCTGAAAGTGGTTAGAATTGGAATTGGAAATAAAAAAGTTAAATGATTCCCTGAATTTTAAGGTTTAATTCAAATTTAAATAAACAAGGCTTAGAAAACAGGGAATTGTTTATTTTCATTGTTTTATTTCATTTAAAGTGTGCCGTCAAGTTGATTTCAACTCCTGGTGCCCACAGAGCCCTGTGGTTTTCTTTGGTAAGAGAGGTTTACCATTGCCTCCTCCTGCACAGTATGAGATGATTCCTTTCAGCATCTTCCTATATCACTGCTGCCCGACAGAGGCGTAACTGGGTGGAGGCAGGCAGGGCACGTGCCCTGGGCACCACTTTAAGAGAGCGCCAAAATGCCCCGGTGCCCCCCCCGCCGCTTCCCACCCCCCAAAAAATTCTAGCTACCATCATCGGGTGAGCACTCTCGGCTCCGGGCCGGGCGCAGCACTGCCTGTGCTGCCATTGGCTCGCTGTGGTGCCTGTGCTGCCATTGGCTTCCTGTCCTGGTGGCACTCCCCCTCGTGCTTGCGCAAGAGCTCTGTCCACTCTCGTACCACTCACGTGCACTGCTGCATGCTGGCGAGAGCTGTGCAGGCTGTTCTGGGGAGGATCAAGGAGGCAGCAGGAAGATCGAGGCTCAGCAAGGACAGGAGTGAGCAGCAGCCTGTCTTCTTGACCTTCTTCAATAAAGTGTAAAGCATCAAGGTGTGTGTCTGTGGGTTTTGGTTTTTTTGGTTTGTTTGTTTTTTTTAATTATTTAAAATTACGGGGGGGGGAAGGAGTGTTGAGGAACGGTTGGGGTGGGTGGGCCTGAGGCGTGTGCGCTGGCTTATTCTTGGGGCTGCCTCCCTCAGCATCGGCAGGGTGTCTTGGGGGTGGTGGGGCGGCGGGCGGCTTAGTAGAGTTTACTCTCAAGTAAGTGTGCATAAGACTGTAGACTTCTATTCGTGGGAGAATAGCTATCAGCTATGGGCTTTTGGTGCAGTGGAGACAACCTTTCTGACCCCACCCACTCTTAATTTGAAGGAAAATTGGCATTTTTTCACCTAATACCTAACCTATAAAAAGCTACATCACAACAGGAAAGGACTTACAAAAACAAAACACTCCAGTTCTGATGGTTGGTACTATTTTTTTTTAAAGGTTGATTTTTTCCAGTTAAAAGAGGTTAGTAGAAAGTGTGGCCATCGGCCATGGGGAGAAAAGGGAAAGAAATTGAGTGTTTGGAGTATAGAAGATTGGCGACGCTTCCAGCTCTTGCTCAGGAGTAGTCCTTTATTTTATGTGGGAAAGGGGGTATAATTCTGCCTAGGGTGACTTTGTGCTTCATGTCCGAAAATGTGGTGGAAAGAATTTGCAATGTGCAACTGGGTTTTATGCATGCTTACTTGGAAGTAAGTTCTATCGAGTTTAGTAGGGCTTACTCTCAAGTAAGCGTGCATAAGACTGTGGAGGGGGCGGCACGCTGGGCTTCCCTTCTTCCTGTGCTGCTCTGCTCAGTGTGGTCTGCTGCTGAGCTCTGTGGCTGTGCTCTCAAGAAGTGGAGGGAGGGTGCCTGCTGAGGCTCCCTTCCCTTTCAGGTTTCCCTTCCGTTCCTTCTCTCTGTTCTGCTTCCATCGGAGGTGGGGGCGCGGTGGATTTTGAGCAGCTATTTTGAGCAAGGAACCTCTCCCCCTACCCCCATCTCTGCTTCCATTGCACTGTTTGATTTCGCTCCTTTCCTGGAGGAATTGCGTCTCTCTACATTGGAGATTCTTCAGACACGTGTGCTTTGTAACGGGGCTGGTGGTGGTATGTGTAAATGGGCTGCTTGCAGACATGGATCTCTTCGTATCCCTCCTCCCTTCCCTTTTCCCCGGTTTGGTTGAGATTTGTCGCTTTGAAATGAAATGAAAGGGTGTGCATCCTTTGTGCAGATGGGACACACACTGTGTCGTCTTTTCTGCTTGCAAAATCCCCCCACCCTTAGGAGAGTGAGCTGGTGCCAGTGTGCATTTTTGCACATGTGTGAGAGAGGGAGCTATTTATGGACAAATATCTCCCCCGGGGGTGGGAAAGAAAGAAAGAAAGACTCCCATGCTACTGCTGAGGTTAGGGTTAGGGTGTGTCTGTGTGTTCTTCCTCCTACCCCACATGCTTGAATTACTCTCTTTGTGTGAGATTTCTCTCAGTGTGTGTGGTTTCTCTCTCTCTCTCTCTCTCTCTCTCTCTGATTTCCTTCCCCCTATGCTTGAGTTGCTCTGTGTGTATGTGTGTGTTCTTCTTCCTCCTATCCCACATGCTTGAATTGTTCTCTGTGTGTGAGATTTCTCTCTGTGTGTGCAGTTTCTCTCTCTCTCTGATTTCCTTCCCCCTATCCTTGAGTTGCTGTGTGTGTGTGTGTGTGTATGTTCTTCTTCCTCCTACCCCACATGCTTGAATTGCTCTCTGTGTGTGAGATTTCTCTGTGTGTGTGGTTTCTCTCTCTCTCTTTCAGTTATCTGAAAGATGGGTGTCAGATGTTTGGACAGGGGCGCAATTTCAGTGCTTGCCCTAGGGACCATTTTCCCTAGATACGCCCCTGCTGCCCGATATAGTACCAGCAGAGATTTGAACCAGCAATCTTCTGCTTGTTAGTCAGGCACTTCCCCATTGCACCACTTAAGGTGACTTTATTTCATTTAATAAAATTGAAATGTATTATAATGTAATTATTTAATACAAAATAATATTTATTATTTTATAGGCCATTTTTAACCAGCAACTGCTATTAAAACAGAATAAAATTATAAAATACACTTCTTTCCTTTGATATTTATCGTATGCATGCACACGTGGTATCTATAGTGGCACATAATAATGCACTATGTGTGCACACTGCCTTGATACTGCTGCCCAGAACAAAACTCATTCTGCTCACTGATGAACACAATTAGAGGGAACACTGATAGGGACAGTTGCTCTTCCCCCGTTAAATAAAAGAGAATCATCACTTTAAAAGGTGCCTCTTTGCTCAGTTAGCAGGGGTTTTAACTTTAGTTGCAGTGGGCCCATTTAGGTATACATGTAAATGATGTAAATGTAGACACTCTGATGCCACCTTGTCTGGTGCAGCTCAGGACTTCGTGTTCTCCCTGATGACCATGGGCTTGTCTCAATTGATTTCTAGTCTCACACATGTGGCAGGCCATACGCTTGATTTGGTTTTTGGGTCAATGGTGGACAGTGGTGCTCCGTGAATAGTCCAGGAGGCCTCAACACCATTATCATGGACGGATCACTATCTGGTGAAGATTGAACTGAGGGTGGATCCACAACATCTCTGCAGGCGTGAGAGACCATTTAGGATGATCCGCCCCCAGAGGCTTATGGATCCTGATGGATTCCTGATGGCTCTGGGTGAGTTTCTTGCTGAGAGAGTGAACGATCCTGTTGATGCCCTGGTCTCCCTTTGGTATGAGGGGATGGGTCGGGCGATTGACGTGGTCATGCCTAGGCGGCCTCTCCCGACCCGCTGAGCCCAAGCGACTCCCTGGTGAGTTGCAGACAATGAAACAGGATGGTAGACAGCTGAGCATTGTTGGAGGAAAACTCAGAATGAATGTGACCAAACACAAGTTAGAGCCCATATTAGGGCCTACTCTATGGTGGTGAAGAAATCCTACTTTTCCACCACCATCGCGTTGGCTCATTGTCGTCCAGAGGAGCTTTTTCGAGTGGTTCAGGGCCTCCTAGGTGAACACCCTAAAGACCATCAAACAGAACACTCAGCAGCCCAGTGTGACCGATTTGCTTTGCATTTTGCAGATAAAATAGCTCATATCCATTCTGACTTAGATGCCAAGATTTTTGCGGCACCGGAACTGGATGTTGCCAATGCACCATCTGGTATTGTTATATTGGATGGTTTTCAGACTGTGTTGCCTGAGGAGGTGGAGAGGCTGCTTGGAAGGTTGAGGCCTACCACATGTGTCGTCAACCCTTGCCCTTTATGGCTGGTGAAGGCTTGTAGGGAGGGACTTGGTCCGTGGGTGGCGGGGGTGGCGGATGCCTCTTTAGAGCAGGGGGTGTCCCCTTGTGTGAAGGAGGCAGTCATTAGGTCCCTCCTTTAAAAGCTCTCATTGGACCCAGATGACTTAAATTACTTTCGACCAATTTCAAACCTCCCCTTCTTGGGCAAGGTGTTGGAGAGCATTGTGGCATCTCAGCTCCAGGCAGCCCTGGATGAATCTGATTACTTAGATCCTTTCCAGTCTGGCTTCCGACCTGGATATGAGACTGAAACTGCCTTGGTCGTCCTAGCGGATGACCTACACCAGCAGATAGACAGAGAGAGGGTGACTCTGTTGATCCTCCTGGACTTCTCAGCTACTTTCGATACCATCAACCGTGGTATCCTTCTGGGATGTCTCTCTGGGTTGGAACCTGGGGGCATAGTTATACGGTGGCTCCATTCCAACCTAGGGGGTTGTACTCAGAAGGTGATGCTGAGGGATGCCTTTGGCCTATGGGGTGCCACAAGGGTATTCTGTCCACCATGCTGTTTTACATGAAGCCCCTGGGATAGGTCATCTGTAGGCGTGGGCTGCGGTGCCATCAGTATGCTGATGACATCCAGCTCTACCTATCTTTTAAGTCAGCAGACACCAGGGAGGCAGTGGATGCTCTGAACTGGGGGCTTGGAGGTTGTTCTGGACTGGATGGGGGCAAACAAGCTGAAACTCAATCCAGATAAGATGAAAGTGCTCTGGGTTGGTAGAACTGATCATCCAAGTAATGAGGTAAATCTGGTCTTGGAAGGGGTCACGCTCCCTCTGAAAGACAAAGTCCACAGGCCACACCTACGGATGACCTATCCCAGGTGCTTCATGTAAAACAGCATGGTGTTTTACCTCAGTCACTCATGCATTGGTAACATCCAGATTGGACTACTGCAATGCACTTTACGTGGGGATGCCCTTGAAGACTGTTCGGAAGCTTCAGCTGGTTCAGAATGCTGCTGCAAGGATGCTCGTGGGTGCAAGTCGAGTATTCACAAGTATTACACCCATTCTGCGTCAGCTTCATTGGCTACCGGTCCGCTTCCAGGCTAGATTCAAGGTGCTGGAATTGAACTTTAAAGCCCTACACGGCTTGGGGCCGGGGTACCTGTCGGACCACATTTGCTCATATGAATCTGCCAGGGCCCTCCGCTCATCATCTCAGGCCCTGCTCATGGTCCCGCCACTAACAGAGATCCAGTTGGTGGAGACTAGAGACAGGTGGTTGTGGTCCCTTGGCTTTGGTGCGCCCTCCCTGAAGAGCTTCACCGTGCTCCCACCCTCAGTGTTTTTTTAAAAAAATCTTAAAACGCACCTTTTTAAGGAGGCTTTTTAATGCTCCATTATTATTTTGTTATATCTGGTAGGTTCTTTAGCTTTTTATAATTATTAGTTTTAATTTGAACCTAATAGTTGTGGTTTTTAATCTGACTTTTTAAAAAAAAGTTAATTTTATTACTTTTATTGTATCTGTGTCTATCTTATTGTTGTGAGCTGCCCCGAGCAGTAGTGTACTGGAGGGGCGGGGTATAAATATTTTAAATAAATAATGGGGAGATATGACAGATTGAAGAGGATATGGAGGGACAGATGGAGGGAGAAGAAACACACACACACACACACACACAAGACTTAACTTCTAAAAATATATTTTAAGGGCTAGGTCTTTTAACTTGAGCTGTGAAGATAAAGGAATAACTTATCCCTTCCTAACACTCAAACAGAGTCTAAATGAATTTCTGACCCAGTGCTTACTCAGGATCTCTAGATATTTTTCAAGGTAGCATTAAATCCTTCATACAAATAGCTTGCAGCTCCAGCTTTGGATTTTTTTTTTGGTACATACATTCTTGGCACACAATACTAAAATGATTTTTTAAAGCCTCATTCTCACATTCTCGCCTTTATAAGTGTAACCAGATCCAATTGTGCAGAAGATATTACAAGACACTTTTTGATGTAGTTTAATAATGATACTGAAATCAATAGCAATACACTGCAGTTTTAAAAAAGTTAATTTTAATTTAAATGGATATGGTCAACTATGTGTGTAGTGAAGTGTGACACATCTTCTTGATTGCAAGTCTGCTACACTGCTACCAAAAAGTTCATGGCTGGACAAAGGCTATTACTTTCTTTATTCAGATTTGTACCTCATCCCATTCCTGAGGATTCTATGTCAGTAACAATACAAAACCAGGTGAAAACCAAAGCATTGAAATATTAAGAACATATGCCTAAGAGACGATTTAAAGATTCCTAAAGCCACGTGGAGACTGTCTGATGCTCATAATGTCTTAACACAATGATATTAGGAGTATATCATCAGATACATATATGTACAAGTATGAGTAACATTATTAACTTAACATGGACTAATATAAATAACTCTCTAAGGAACTGTGTAGTGCCAGTTTTGGAACCTTCATGTTCTGCTGCTAGAACAGCAGCCACCCAGGGAAAACAATTTAATTAAAGCAGCCCACACTTAACTCATTTGTATTAAGCAGCCAAATGCACTCTCTTTAAGAGCGGAAGTGGCATCTTAAAAGGATGGATTTATTTAAATCAAGCTTCCTTACTTATACATCTTCACATATTTCTTAATGTTGCAAATCTGATCTCTAGCATATGTTAATTTCTTGTTCATGGACCTATTTTCCTCCACACTTTGGATGCCTGTGCCTGCGTAGATAAGATCTCGGGACCTTCTAGAGCTGTAAGCTATAAGCTTTTTGGAGGTAGCCCAGACCCCTTGGTGACACACATATAGCCCCTCACAGATTACCTCCCTCAGTCTTCTTCCAACCACCGCGATAGTGACTTCGGGAGACCTTCTGCCACACTTTGTATGAGGAGAGCTGTCAAAAGACAAGCAAACCTCTTATCCTTTCCCTTTAATTTAGTTTTTCATTTATTCTTTCTGTCTATCTTCTCTTTTTTTCTCCCCAGTCATTCTCATTTTATGTCTTTATTTCACTCCCCCCCCCACTTAAGGTTTTTGTCTTCAGAGATCCTGAGGCAGTATATGGCTGCTCAGGTCTCTTTTAAGAACTGCCTTTCTTGCTCTGTTAAATTTCCCATTTCAAACAGGCACAAGGAGTGCTTAGCGTGCCTTGGGGAGTCCCACTGAACTGATCTCTCTCCTATTTGCCGGGGCTGTACTGGACAAGCCCGATGCAAATCTGCTTCCCGCTCCGTGCTCTGCTGTGGGGGAGGGCCTTATGTGCTAAATCAGCCCTACAAGCCACTCCCACTAGCCAACTATTCCAGCAGCATTGTACTGCCTCTGGTGTGCTGTGTTCTCAGGAATCCAAGCAGCTGATGCAGAGTGAGTCACAGCCAGCACCAGTCACAGCCAGCGCTTGTTTTTGCATCCCAAACCTAACTCAATAGTTAGGTTGAGTCTTCTCAGCAAGGGGTCAAACAGAAGTTATTATCTACCCCATCAGATCCTGATGGCAAAAAGCTGGTTTCATTTGGTGAATGGATATATGCCATTGCAAGCCTTCAGGTGCACATATCAAACTATATGGGGTATATGCCTAGGTATACCTGTTTTCTCTTTACAAAGCTTGAACCTTTCATCTGACAGCTTCAACAGGACCAGAAGGATACAGCTATGACCTTTATCTGTAGGCGTACAGACCACCAAGCAGCAACTGCACTCTGCCCACTATGAGGTAGACTGCAGTTCTAGGGCAATGGTGGCAGCGGTGACGCTACAGAGACACACATGGCCATACCAGCAAAGTCCAGTTAAGCAATGCCCTTGGACCCAACACTCTCAACAAAGATAATCTTTCTCGCTGTTCCGCCAACATGATCTCAGAAGGAACAGGTATCAACCTTACAGTTCCTTTTGCAAGTCAACTACACTACCACAGAAAACCACTCCTAAGTCCAAGCCAGCCTACAATAAAAGGCCCTGACATGATGACCAGCTCAAGATTCTTTGTTTTCGCATGATCATGGTAGGCAGTTACTATGGACCAGTGGGTGATGACTATAATCCAATTGAAATTTGCAATAGAGTTCCATATGCTTCCACCCTTTCGGGAACATGTACATAATCTACCCCTGTCTTACAAAAGGAAGTTGGATCACTTCTGAAGAAAGGTGCCTTTCAAACAGTGCACACAAACACAGCCAGGGGATTTTACTTTATGTACTTCGTGATCCCGAAATGAAATGGAGGCCTGAGGCCCATTCTAGATCTTTGCAGTCTCAACAGTTTTATTTGCTCCTGTCGGTTCCATATGACCACTCTCACCCAGATCTTACAGCTTCGGTTTCACAATGACTGGTTCATGGCAATAGACTTTAAAGATGCCTATTTTCATATTTTGATTTGGACGCACCACAGACAGTACCTACACTTCTACATTGGGAAGAGAACTTACCAGTACAAGGTTCTGCCCTTTGGTCTGTCCACCACAGCAAGAGTCTTTACCAAGTGTGTGATGGTGGTGGTGGTGGTGGTGGCATACCTCTGCCAACAGGCCATCTGTCTATTCCCATTTTAGATGACTGGCTCTTGGTGGCCAGAACCAAAGAGAAGTTGAAACAACTAGGTTTGTGCATTAACTGGGAGAAATCAACATTGACTTCCTCAAGGACCATAGAGTTTTTGGGCACCGTTCTAGGTTCCCAGGAGATTCTTGTATCCTTGCCTTCCCACAGGATAGCAGATATCAGGACCATGGGCCACAAATCTTAACATCACACACTCATTCAGCAAAGTCCGTACACGAAGTGTTGGGGTTCATGGCATGCAGCATCTTATCTCTGGCACGCCTTCAGATGAGGTGGCCACTGCTAAAAGGCCATTTGGTGCAGGCTATGACAGACAATGTGACCATGATGTCATACCTGAACTATCAGGAAGGCACACACTTTCCAGTATTGTCACACCTAGCCATCAGTATCTGGATGTGGTGCCTCCATCATCAGATCTGGCCTTTTGCAATACACCTTGCAAGGAAGGAAAACATATGGGCAGACTCCTTGAGTCAGACACAACAAACACAATCCCATAAATGGACATTGGACTGCTCAGTGGTGCAGGGCCTCTCCAGCAGATGAGATCATCCACACATAGACATTTTTTGCCGCCAAGGAAAAGAATGTGCCACTTGTAAGAGATTAGAGATGCCCAAAATTCCCTTGCAATTTAGGAATAGATAGGGATCCCAGAACCCTCACATTAACAAGAACTGTGGGTTCTTTTTGATGGTCTTGGCTGTCAAGACTCTCAAGATCCAAGAAAACACGAGGAGAATGAAGGGGTAAAATTAAAATTAATCAAAAGGTTTTATTTCTCACCAGATTCAGGTAAATCTCAGCATACAGCAAAAATACTTCTCTCTCTCATCAAAGTAATTAAGCAGTTTAAGCTAACACTTTTTAAAAGATTGTCAAAACCTCTCCCTTCTTGTGGTTTCTCAATTCCCCTGGGTCTCAGCAAAAGTACCTTGTGTTTCCTCTTTCCTCCTTTCCTCCTCCTCCTGTGTGATGCCTCAAGCTGGTCTCCGAGCAACTCATTCCAGCCCTCGAGACCCCTTTGTAGAGCTTTTTGTACCTTTCTAGAGATCACCCACTGATCAATTTTTCCACAATTCCTTGACAATAATTGGTCAAAATGGGTCTTGACCAGTCAATCTATAATTCAATTTGCTTTACCTCTGACATTTAATGTCTTGACCAGAAAATATGACAGACACAGGCGAAAGTAGAATATGGGCAAAAAACATGGGTGAGCAACCCTTCAAGCGGAACACTGTGGTTGGCGTACTCTCACTTTTAGACTTAGCTTTTCAGTGAAAATAAGGAAGTTTGCCTGAGCTGACAGGCCGATTCTCTAAAATTAAACAAAAGTTGAGGTGGGGGCTATCTTTGAACAGTGAGTGGAAAGTTACTCACTAGTGGGATGAGGAGTTTGTATGTTTAATCAGAAAAAGGATATCTAATTTGAATGTAATGTGGGAGATTGGGACTCACCCAAGGTGGGAGTGTGCGTGTTTGACCGGGAAAAGGATATCTAATTTGGACATAGTGTGGGAGGTTTTGGTAATTCACCTATATGACAGCTTTCACCCATGAGTTCATGCCAAGGCCAAGGCCTGAACTGTGTCAAACAAATGGGCTCATGTCAAGCATTTATCTAATGTAATGTGGCTAACTTATCTAATACAAAAATGACCTCAACTATGTCGACTTACACACTCACTGGGAGATGCATTTCTCCTGTCTCGGAGCAAGGAACTGCTATACATGTTTCCATTACCACTCATACCAACAGTTCTACTCAGGATTAGAGAGGAAGCCGCAGATTGCATCTTCATCATTCCCTGGTGGACTCAACAAGCCTGGTTCTCCACTCTGCTAGCCATGGCCAAAGGTCAGCATCTGCCTCTACCCAGCTATCCCGACCTACTTGCCAGAGAGCAAGGATCAGTATTTCATCCAGTTGTGAAGAGTCTTCATCTCACTGCCTGGAGGATCACCGGCCAGTGATCTGAGACCAGGAGGTCCTGGGTGTCATCTCCGCTGCCAGGAAACCTTCGACGCAATGCTCTTACAGGGCAAAATGGACACAGTTTACCATTATTTTCAAAGGACTTCTCCACTCGTATCCCCCAGGTCCAAGATTAGTCCCTCCGTGAGATCTCAAGTTGGTTCTCTCCGTGCTCATGCCCACTGAAATACTTGGCCATTAAAACATAATTCCTCTTAGCAATTACCTCCACCCTTCATATATCAGAGCTCAGGGCTCTCGAGACTGACCCCCCCCACTTTCATATCCTTCCAACAGGATAAGATCCTACTCAGGCTGGACATTCGATACTTACTTAAAGTGGTATTTCAATACCATGTGAGGGGGATAAAAATAAACAAATAAATGGTTTCTCTGGACATCTGCCTTCCAGTCTTCTTTCACTCACTGTCTTCAGATGAAAAACACGCTTAGCATACCTTGTATGTGAAACATGCACTGTCACTTTATCTTCATTGTACTCAACCATTTCATCAGTCCTCCTCCTTGTTCATCGGCTATGCTGGGAGAAGCAAAGGAAACTCCTGCTAGAGTAGGACCTGGATCAGTGTAGGACTTGGTCAGCCTGCATCACATCTGCCCTCAAACAGGCCTACACACTTGCCACTACTGCTCTCCATTAGAATGCATTCTGCAAGGGCAATGGCAACTTCTACGGCTTACCTCCATGGAATTTCATTAGATGTCATCTGGCATCAGTTGCCAGAAGCCTTGCAAGGAAGAGGAGGCTTTAACATCTGCTTTCAGTGGTGAGAGCCTGTGTGGTTGCTGTCTGCTGTTGTCAGCTTGCTAAACTGTGTGCCCCCTAATATGTGGGGCTGTGGCTGCTGCCCTGTGGGTGAGTCTGTGCAGGATCAGGGCCAGAGGGAGTGAGTCAGCAGTTCCTGAGGGTCAGCTGCTCAGATTAGCCATCTTTCTGGGCTTATAAAAGGGCTGCTGCCCTGTGACGGCAGGCCTGCCACCGGAAGGGTCATCACCAAAGGGGACACACCAAAGGGGGTCACCCCTTTGGGGAAGCCACTTTGGGGGGTAACAAGGGTGAGTGTCTGGTGATTTTTTTTTGTTTCTGTTATTTTTGGGTCCTAGGTTTTTCAGATGTGTCTTGGTTTGTCTGGGGATGGGGAGACGGGGTGTGTCCACTGACTGTGGGGTGGCTATTCCGGTGGTGGTGGGAAATAGAGGAAGTAAAGTTGGCAGGTCAGCTCATTGTTACAGGGGAAGGGAAGTCAGAAATCTATTAGCTGTTTCCTCTTCTGGCTGCCTTGCCAGCTCTTTGATCTTGGGGAGCAGTGCCAGCCTTCCACAGACTCTCACTTTGTTCCTCTAGAATGCCAGGTCTGTCCAGAACAAGTCAGAAACCATCCATGATTTGATTCTGGATGAAGGGGCAGACCTGGTATGTATTACAGACACTTTGTTAGGGGAGGCTGGTGGCCCAGTCTGGTCCCAGCTTCTCCCTCCAGGGTAATTGTGGAGGAGCAGGTGTGGGGATGTGGGTGGGAATCGGGGAGGTGGAGTGGCTGTGGTCTATAAAAATAACCTCTCCCTGACCAGGATCCCTGTGGAAGTGTCTGGCCATATTGAATGTGTGTACCTAAGTTTGGGGACCAGGGATAGACTGGGACTTCTCTTGGTGTACCGATTGCCCCGCTGCCCAATGGAGTCCCTAACTGAGCTGACGGTCTTGGTCTCGGGTTTGGTGTTGGAGTCTCCCAGGCTTGTGGTGCTGGGGGACTTCAATGTCCACTTTGGGGTCAATTTGTCTGGGGCGGCTCAGTAGGTCATAGCAGCAATGACAACTATGGGCCTATCCCAAAGGGTCTCGGGTCACATGCTTGATCTGTGCTTTCACTCTGATCAGGGTGGTGTTCCATGGGAGAGGACTCCTGTGATTTCCCCATTGTCATGGACAGACCACCATCTGGTTAAGGTTGAACTCACAGTCACACCCCACCTTCGCAGGAGCGAGGGGCCCATTAGAATGGTCTGCCCAAGAAGGTGATTGGATCCAATAGGGTTCCAAGAAGCCTTGGAGAGATTTAGTGTTTGCTCTGCTGGTGATCCTGTTGATGCCCTGGTGGAGAACTGGGAACAGCAAGCTCGCCAGGGCAGTAAACATGATCACACCTAAGCATCCTTTCCGACCCACTTCAAAATTGGACCCTTGGTATACAAAAGAACTGCGAGAGCTGAAGCGGCAAGGTAGATAACTGGAGTGCAAGTGGAGGAAGACTCGTCTCGAATCCGACAGATTACACATACAACATAGAGCAGATTTGAAGATCTGTCCTCTGGCAATACAGCCGACCTGGATTTGGACCCCAGAATTACCGCAGTGTCTGAATCTGAGGTGTCCAGCGACTCCTCTTATGTGGTTAGGCTGGATCAGTTTCAGTTTATGACTCGTGAGGATGTGGACAAGCTGCTTGGAGCGATGAAGCCTACCACTTGTCGGCTTGATCCTTGCCCAACATGGCTAATACTACTGATTAGCAGCCTATTCCCTCCAGTAGCTGAGCGGGGGAAGGAAGCTGCAGCAGCCAGAGGAGGAAGCAGGAAGTTCTCTGCCTCCCAGCAGATCAGCTGCCTCTTTGCTTCCCTGGCTGGTTGAACATTGTAAGTTGTTTTTTTAAAAAACTACCCACAGAAGTAGTTTTCTTTTCTGTCATTTTTTTTGGTGAGTGGGGTGAACAGCCCCCCCACCTCGCCCTTACTGACTGGCCGCCACTGGGTTTGGAGGCATTGCCTGGACATGTTAGAAGAGAAATGAAATCCTTGTAGGAAGGTTAATAGGCTGCATATTAGGATATTGGGCACTGTTAAGGAAAAACCTTTTTGGGCTTTTTCTTCTTTTTGGTGTGTTCACATACATGTATTGAGGACTGGGGACTTAAGAAGTATTTCTTTTTTTACTAGAAGTTAAGTATAACTACTGAGGAGAAGCAGCATCCACATACAAATGATTTTCTAATTTGTTACTGTTTTAATTATTTGCTAGCCGACCCTGCACAGAGTATCTGTGTGCTTTGGGGCCGGCTGTTTCCCTCTTCCTCCTGCCCCGGTCTCTCCTCTCTCTCCCCTCCCTCCAGCCCTGTGCTCTCTAGCCCTCCCCACTTCCGTTCCTCCCCCCTCCCCCTCACACAGAGCCTCACCAGGCAGCGGGTGGCCAAAAAGGGCCCCGCCGCCAGGGCCAGTCTGTCCCACTGCCTTCTGCCTCCTCCCAGCCCAGGCCATGGCCATGACGGTCGCAAGCGTGGCCGGGCTAGGCCTTTGGCTGCCGCCTCCTCACCATGGCCACTGCCATTTCCCCCCGCAGCAGCTCAGCGCAATGGTCTCCTGCTGCGCGTGAGCTCCCGCTGCCCAGGCAATCCTGCACCTCCGCCACTCAGGCAATCCTCTGGGTTGCCAGGACGCATCCCCACAGAGGCACATCTACGAGAATTAATATAAAAGATAACCCACCTTTCTCTTTTAAAAACAGTCACAAATCCTACAACAGTTAAAAATGGGAAAACACAACATACCTTAGTGAGCACTGCCTTCTGCATGATCCCCACTGCACATTAAGGTCATCTGAGGGGGTCCGTCTCCAGTTACTGCCAGTATGTCTGGTGGTGACTTGGAACCAGGGCTTCTCTGTGCCAACTCCTGGGCTGTGGAATGCATTCCCACAGAAATCCGTAGCTTGGGTTCATTTCTGACCTTCAACAGAGCCCTTAAAACCTATTTGTTTGGTCTAGCCTTCCAGAGTTTTAAAATGGTTTTTAAATGCTTTCAAATGCTTTTAATTAAACAGTTTAAAACTGTTTTTAAATTAGTTTTGTATTGATTTAAAAGTCTTTTTTGTTGTTGTGCACTGTCTAGAGCCTTTTGGATAGGGCAGTATAAAAATGTAATAAATATAGTATTCATGGGGCGGGGGGGAACACAACTTAAAAAAAAATATAGTCTAAAAATACAGGCTATCAAGAAACAAAATGGAAGTACAGCAGTCAAAAAGATAATATTCACCTTCTTTTCAAATTACTCTGAAAGCCAGGCTAAAGTTAACGAAACATTCAGGCACCATTTTAAAAACACATCACAAGCGAGTCTAGCATAATACGGCACATAGTGTGGCACTGTCCGCAAAAAGGCCCTGTCTCTAATATGTAGCAAATGAATTAGGTTAGAGGCAAGCCGGAGAGCAGAACCTCTGAGGCTGATCTAAGAGCTCTGGCAGACAGTAGGCAGCATATCCTGGACCATGTAGGGTTTGAATTAGGGATGTGTGAATTGATTTTGGTACAAATTTATTTATACCCAAATCTAGGTGATTTGGGTGATTTGGAGACAGAACAAATCACCTCTGTGGTCCATTGGCTTGATTTGGATCCAAATCAAATCATGCCAGATTCAAATCAAATCAATTTGAGATTCAGATTCCTCCTATTAATATATAATAACTGTAATATAATAACTTTCATATAACTTTTTAACTGTAGTATAATAACATTTCCTCAATGAATTCCTATGAGGATTCATTGCACACCTTCATTTCTTCTATTTCTTCATTTTGACTGTCTTTGGACCATTCCAACTGTCAACGCCATGTGCCAACTACACCCCCCCTCCCACCCACAAGGCAGTGGGGTTCTACGCAGTTTATGTTCTAGGTATATTTTCAATTGTTTAGACTCTTTGTTGTCTAATAACCTTTCCACATAATGAATCTTATGAGGATTAATTACACAACAAAGAGTCTAAACACCTCAAAAATTCCTAAAATTTAAACTGAGTACCCAGTGGGTTGGGGGAGGGGTAGTTGGCACATGAGATGCCACTAATTCCCCACCCCCACTCACAAAGCAGTGTGGTTGAAATGAACAGAAGAAATGAAGGTATGTAATGAAGATACCAAAGAATCTAAACACTTCAAAAAATCCTAAAAAATAAACTGAATACCCAGTGGGGGGGGCAGGGTGTAGTTGGCACATGGCAGTTGACACTGTCCAATGGCAGTCAAAATGAACAGAAGAAATTAAGGTGTGCAATGAATCCTCATAGTGATTCATTATGAGGAAAATTTACTATAGACCAAAGAATCCAAACACTTGAAAAATTGTGACCGCACATTTTGCTCCATAACTCCACTTCTACAAGAGCTATTGCTAAGCTTTTATTATTATTATTTCTTGTTTACACAGTCAGACAGGTGTTATTGACTGGTTTGTTTTATACAGACATCGAGTCCTTCCCAAGGACCTGGGATCGCTGAATTTTATTGTCAATGTTGTTGCTGTTGTTATAGATATTGTCGCAGAATATAGGCTGTTCCCAATAAAGCTGCTTTTTGTAATTGGCTGGTGGTGATTTCTGTGGCCCCTATGGTGTTGAGGTGCTCTTCAAGGTCTTTTGGAATTGCACCCAGGGCGCCAATGACTACTGGGATTATTTTGGTCTTTTTCTGCCACAGCCTTTCAATTTCAATTTGTAGATCTTTGTATTTGGTGATTTTTTAAAATTTCTTTTTCTTCTATTCTGCTATCCCCTGGTATTGCTATGTCGATTATTTTGACTTGTTTTTCTTTCTTCTCGACTTCAGTTATATCTGGTGTATTGTGTGGCAGATGTTTGTCTGTTTGTAGTCGGAAGTCCCATAATATTTTTACATCTTCATTTTCTACTACTTTTTCAATTTTATGGTCCCACCAATTTTTGGCTACAGGTAGCTTGTATTTTTTGCAGATGTTCCAGTGTATCACCCCTGCTACTTTGTCATGCCTTTTTCTTGTAGTCAGTCTGTGCGATCTTTTTACAACAGCTGATTAGGTGGTCCACGGTTTCATCTGCTTCTTTACAAAGGCGGCACTTGCTGTTTGTTGTGGATTTTTCGACTTTTGCTCTTATTGCATTTGTTCTTAGTGCCTGTTCTTGTGCAGCCAGTATTAAACCCTCTGTTTCTTTCTTGAAGTTGCCATTCTTAAGCCATTGCCAGGTCTTGCTGATGTCTGATTTTCCACTTATATTGTGCAAATATTGACCATGAAGGGGCTTATTTTTCCATTTTTCTGCTGGGTTCTTGACTTGTTCTTTCTTGTAGGCCTGCTTTGTTTCATTGGTGTTGAATAGTTTCGCATTATTGACCATTTGAAGTGCATCTTCTTCACTGTCCTTGATATATTTTTCAAGGCCTCTTTTCTCCTCCTCTGCTGTTTAATGGACTTGCAGCATTCCTCTTCCACCTGAGCTGCGAGGGAGGTATAGCCTATCGACATCACTGCAGGGGTGCAGAGCATGATTGATGGTCATGATTTTCCTGGTCTTACGATCTAGCGTCTCTAGCTCTGCCTGGGTCCAGTCTATTATTCCTGCAGTGTATCTGATAACAGGTATAGCCCAGGTGTTTATGGCTTGTATGGTGTTCCCGTCATTGAGTTTGGACTTTAGGATTTTTCTAACTCTCCTGATGTATTCACATCCCATTTTTCTTTTAACTTCAGTGTGTGCGATGTTATCAGCCTGGAGAATGCCCAAGTATTTGTAATGTTCTTTCTCTTCCAGGTTCTTGATCTTGCTTCCATTGGGCAGTTCTATTCCTTCTGTTTTTGTTATTTTCCCTCTGTTCATTATTAAAGCAGCACACTTGTCTAGTCCAAACTCCATTGCTATATCGCTACTGAATATACGGACAGTGTTTAGCAGTGATTCGATTTCTGACTGGGGCTTTCCATACAACTTCAGATCGTCCACGTACAGCAAATGGTTGATTTTACTTGATGTTTTAGATGTTTGGTATCCGAGGCCTGTTTTGTTTAGTATTTGTGAAAGTGGGGTCATGGTGATTACAAACAACAGAGGGGATAGTGAGTCCCCTTGGAAAATGCCTCTTCTAATGCTAACCTGTCCAAGTGTCTTGCCATTGATTGTTAACTGTGTACTCCACATGCTCATTGCTTTTTTTATAAATATCTGAATGTCTATCTGTCGCTAAGCTTTTATTATCTATCTATCTATCTATCACTAAGCTTTTTATTATTATTATTATTATTATTATTATTATTATTATTATTATTATTGCCATGATAGTGTTAGGATAGGGCGACTTCAAATCCCCAATATTGACTGGAGGAAATATACAAAATCAGTTTTTAAAAATTATATAAATAAATAATAATCAACCAAGTGCCCCACTGCTTTGATATTTGGGCAGTAGATGGCACCCATGGGCACTACCCACCACCCAAATTTGGTGCCCATAGGACCATTATAAATGGTCTGAATCAATCCAAATTCCAATCAAATCAAATCCAAATTGAATCTGGGGTGATTTGGGGGGACAGATTTGGAGACAAAACAAATTAGAGGTGATTCGATTTGTGCACAAATTGAATTGAAAAAATCGATTTGTGCACATCCCTAGTTTCAATGGCTATAGCCAGGACTTCATTATTTGGCTTTCCCTGCCTTCTCCAAGGGAGGCTGGGTTGTACAGTGTCTTGGATTTTAATGTATCTTCTTCCTACTCCTAATATGTTGGCAGAGATCCAAAGGGCACAGAACATATTTAACTATCCAATAAGTATCATGTTCCCTCCCTGGCATGGCTTTTGGTGTATTATTTACTACATATGTCTTGTCTACACATACCATTTAATCTCTGTTAATCTTCATTTACTGAAAATTTAACATGCATTACAAGTGTGGCTTCTGCAAAACGTACATCATAGCACACGTGTTCCACATTGAACCAAGCACATTTGCAGACATCTGTCTGGGATGTCTTGTATGTAGGAAAGAATGAGGCTATATGACTCCTGGGTCTTGTGATGTTTTGAGTGCCCCCTCTGCCCAACCTGTCAATTGAGTGATCAAAAGCACACAAAATGGCTGTGAAGGACTGTTTTTCCTTTGACAACAATGATATATAGTGCCAGCATATTTTGATGGGGATAGTGTGATGGATAGTTTTGACTAAGTCAGGACAAGACCATATCTTTCAAAATAGTTCTGAGACATTAAATTTATCATAATTTCCCATTATGAAAATTACAATGTATGTTTATGACATGTTCAAAATACTTCATTTAGCACTGAGCACTTTATAGGGCTATATAAGAGTTCTCACAAAAGACGCACTTTCAACTGTATGACTTCACCCAGAAGAGGCCTCTAAAAATAAACACCCTTCATGTTAGCCTTTTTTACTGTGCTTCATACTTTAGCTCTTGTATAAATATCTGCCACATTTCCACCAGGAGTTATTGCTGTTATATATTTTACAGACACTTTACTGTCATCTAAGTGGTTTATTTTATTCCCACAGCTAGAGGAAAACTACAAAAAGAATTTTGTAATCTGAATGTGATTGTGGCCTGAGAGTAATGTTTTGAAAAGGAGCTAAAAGTAAATTATATTACTTCTTTATTGTGTTTATGAAGACTTTTTCCTATTGTGCTAGAAGTTAGCATTAGTTTCAAAGTTATTAACTGGATGCGGTTTTATTAAGACTGTGGGATTTTGGCAAGAGAGGGTTTTTCCCCCCTTTCATCATCCTCGAAGTATATCAAAAGCTTATTTAGGCATGGCCTTAATGGTGAAATGCGGCTTATGAAGAACAAATATATTGTTTTCATTTAGGTTTGGGATCCTTTTGTCTAATGTATATGCTATGTATTCTAAAAAATAGTCTTGTGTGTTTAGGCAATCCCAGAAAGTGTTGGCTTTGGTTGGAATGAAAAGGAAATTTCTTGTATGACCTTTCAACATGCCACTGAATGGGTTTTCTGGTGGGAAGCATGGTTCCATTGGCATGATATTCAGTCTTCTCCTTGTAGACATCTGTGGATCATCTTCATGCTGTACAACAGGCTAGAATGTGGTTGCATCTCAGTTTATCTATTTATACTTATCTAGTGCACATTGTAACACTTAATATTCTGTCAGTAGGATCATTACTCTATTAGTTATTACTTACTTATCCAATAGAATATATGTTTTTGTAGCTAAGCGCATAAGTTATATTGGTTTCTGTCTTGGTGTATCTGTCTTCTATATTGGTAGTCTTTTACCATTTTTAATGAACAGTTTCCATTTTTAAGTGTAAGGGCTACACATGGTTTACAAAACATATTAAACTTAAAACCCAGTCAAGCCATAGTAAGTTTTTCTGAGTTCAATAACTTTGATCCCTAAATAAGTTGCATAGTATTGCAGTCTAATAATATTTCTCTCTCTTCTGTTGGAAAAATAGAATGAAACTGTGCTAGAAACATGACCTAGACTAGTCCTAGAAATGTGGCCAGTTTTGCAGTTTCAAGGAAGGGAATAGCCAGTGAAACAATTTCTATTGATTGATTGATTGATTGATTGATTACAGCATGGCGCGTATTCACATGTGAGGAGCCTTAATCTTCTGGAAAGTTATTTTATTGGGCTACTGGGGACTCTTCATAGTTCTGAAAAAGAGTTGATAACACTTTGTCACATGAAAGCTGTTGATATATTATGTGGTCTGGAAATAGCATTATGTTGGGGGCATGACTTAAAGGCATACTTATCAGGTGGGTTCCTCAAAGCTGAATAAAAGAGGTAAGCTGTAGATTTTCCACGCTTTGTTTGTTTGTTTGTTTGTTTATTTGATTTATATACCGCCCTTCCAAAATGGCTCAGGGCGGTTTACAAAAGGATAAAAACAATTAAAACTAGTTAACAGTTAAAATCAAAACAATAAAAACAGAATAAAACCAATTAAACAATTCAAACAGCTAAAAACCCTGGAAAACCAGGGCAATCATTTAAAACAATTTAAAACAGTTTTTCAGTCATTTAAAAACCCTGGAAGGCCAGGCCAAACAGATAGGTTTTAAGGGCTCTTTGGAAGTACAGTAATGATCTCGAATTACGGATTTCTGCCCGGAGTGCATTCCACAGCCCAGGTGCAGCTACAGAGAAGTCCCGCCTCTGAGTCGCCACCAGACGAACTGGTGATAACTGGAAACAGACCTCCTCAGATGACTTTAATGTGCGGTGGGGATCATGCGGAAGAAGGTACTTCTAAGATCACTCAGACCTAAGCCGTTCAGGGCTTTAAAGGTAATAACCAGCACTTTGTATTTTGCCCGGAAGCATATTGGCAGCCAGTGTAACTGTTTCAAAACAGGCATAATATGGTCTATCCAGGTTGCCCCAGAGATCAATCTGGCTGCCCCATTCTGAACTAACTGAAATTTCCAGACTACGTACAAAGGCAGCCCCACGTAGAGCGCATTGCAATAGTCAAGCTGGGAGGTTACCAGCTGATGCACCACTGTTTTGAAATCATCCTCTTCAAGGAAAGGGCACAGCTGTCCAATCAGCTGAAGCTGATGAAAAGCACTCCTGGCCATGGCCTCCACCTGAGATACCAGGGTGAGGCCTGGGTCCTGGAGAACTCCCAAGCTGCGCACCTGCTCCTTCTGGGGGAGTGTAACCCCATCCAGCACAGGAAGGTCTAACTCACCCCTCAGATTCTGAGCCTCCACAGTGAGCACCTCCATCTTACTTGGATTCAGCTTCAATTTGTTATCCCTCATCCAGCCTATTACTGCCTGTAGGCAGGCATTTAGAGAATGAGTGCCATTTCCTGAAGATGAAAAAGAGAAGTAGATTTGAGTGTCATCAGCATACTGATAACATACAGCACCAAATCTGACCTCACGCAGCGGTTTCCTGTAAATATTAAAAAGCATTGGTGACAGAATGGAGCCCTGGGGAACTCCATAGCTCCAATCAATAGCTTTTAGTTGCAGTGATAACCATGCTATTTACAGTTTAAAAAGGAATTGAATCTATTGGAATGGCAGCGGTCCCACTCTGCATCTGTGCTACCAAAATCAAGACCACAAATTTTAGTTGAGTTATTTCATTTAACAAGTTAAATGAAGCTAATAAAGGATGAAGCCTTTTAAAAATTTCAGTTGGCTAAGTTTGTTGAATTACTTCATTTGGTTCAAACATAGTGATGTTTGCTGGGTGTTTCACTTTATAACTTTCACATAGCCCTCTGAAGTCCAGGTGTAATTGTCTTTCCGTCTGCTGTAGCTACCACTGTTGTGATAGTTAATATATAATTCTTTTAACATCTCACCCCCTTAGGAGCAACAGGTATACTGGCACCTGTTTTGTCAGTCCAGATGAAAGGACCTGACCAATATGACTCCATCTCCCTTTGATCTCCCTGCAGAAGGTCAGCATATCTGCCTAGAGATTCCTCTGAAGAGCAATTTAAAAGTTGCATTTGAGCAACATCAAGTGAAATGTCTTCTCATCTCATGCAGTGAGGAGCTCTTTGGTGTACTTCCTGGCTAGATGTGAAGAAAGATATTAACCCTTCATCCAAAATGAAATATCGTTGATTCCCCTATGCACCCTGTTATGTCTATGGCTTGAGTCGGCTTGTAATACAATACTGTACATATATTTTGTCTTGTTTAGACTTATAAGAGATAATTTACCTTGCAGTTTAATAGCTGATGATTCTAGCTATGTACACTTTTAAAAGTCTTTTTTTTTCCAAAATAAGAATGTGCTAGAATATGTGTTGCTAAATGGCTAGGAGTGTGCAATATGAAGTGAAAATATTTGAGAGCAAGTGAAAAAAGGTGGTTGAAGGTGAAATTTTTGTGGATACTGCAGAGTAGTTTCTCTACAGCTAAGAAGATATTATCAATACCATGATGTGTATTGTTAATGGAGAAGCAGTAGAGGCCACTAGGGGTGTGCATCAATCTTTTTTCCCCTTTTTTCTTTTTTGCAATTTGACCTCAAATTGGGGGGGGGTCAAATTGATTTGAATTGAAATTGGATGAATTAAATCGGAAATTTGTGAATTGCCCATAGGGAACAATGTGGAAAACAAATCCTCCCTTTGTTCCCTATGGATAGGCCATAGGGACACCAAAGTGGGTTGAGTAGTTGGGCATGACCTGACCTAGGTGTGTGTGAGGGGATGGTGTGTGAGGGGATTTTGTAGTTGGGGGCAAGCACTCACAGAAGCTGGTGTTCACCACCTGGAATGGCTGATCATCCAAAGTGATCATCTCCCTAATGGCCTTGATGATGACATGAGACTCTGGGCATCCAGACTGCTTGCTTTGGAGCAGGAGCAGCTGCCTTGCCGCTATTCAAGGAAACATCAGTTCTATTGCTTCTAGAAGGAGCAGGGACCCTCGGGTGATGCCATCACAAGAACTGCAGCATCCCTGTCTTCCTAAAACACTTCGGTCCTTACCCCACTGACCTGTGTCCTGGCAGTGGATGTAGACCGCATGGTCTTGGTCACACCATGCTGCTCTCAATCTGGGGCCATTTTGGTGGCGGTATTGGGGCTGCTGGTTCATTCTGGGGGCCACTGCACTCTGTTCGGGGCTGAGAAGGTCCAGGAACAACCGGAATAACTTCCTTCTGCTCCTCCTCAGTCTCAGCCAAGGGGATTGGGTAGGATGGAGAGAGTGATCTGGCTGTGTTGCTGGACAAGGCTCTGCCAGAAAGGTAAGCCTGCTCGCCACCACAGTAGTGGTATGGGACTTGGGGAGTAGGCCCCTTCACCATCACCCAACACAACCGGCAGCATCACCCCTCCCTCTGCCTGGCAGTCGGCTCCTAGAGAGAGAGTCAAATAAGTCTCTGTCTCTCTCTCTACTCACAATGTGGGGATCAGGCAGGCAAGCAAGCAGGCCCAGACCACCACCACCCTGCTCTCAGTGCTTCTGCAATCTCTCTCCAGTGATCCTCTCCTGAGGTACAAAAAGCAATGGTTTTCTCTGCCTCCAGGCTACCCCTTATATACATTTTGAAGCTCCCTCCTTTGGCCTCCCTCCTCTTTGCTTCCTCCACCCAGCCAGTGAGAGCACAGTTGCCCATGGTAACACTTCATTTGAATGACAACAAGCCAATAAAGAAGCAAGGAGATCTCAAGTTAGTCGGAAGCCAGTGCCAGAAAACCAATGATGCGAACCAATGACCATGACGTGAATCAGTTTGTGATTAATTGGGGGTGATTCGATTTGCCCTCAAATCAGCCCCTTCATTTAAGGCAGGCATCCCCAAACTGCGGCCCTCCAGATATTGCTGAACTACAATTCCCATCACCCCCAGCTACAATGTATTGGCTGGGATGGTGGGAATTGTAGTTCAGCAACATCTGGAGGGCCGCAGTTTGGGGATGCCTGATTTAAGGGGTGATCCAAATCTGTGAATCGTCCCCTATTCACTACAAATCGATTCATGGAAGAATCGATCTGCACATCCCGAGAGGCCACTATATATAATCAGTTACCAAATAAGTGCTATTCTGAAGTATGTTTTCCTGTGAATTATTCCACTGTGTGTTAATGGCTCAGTCAGAAATTGACTTTGCTTAATAGTTATCCCTTTCTTTTGATGCACATCACTATTATTTTTATGGAATCTGTTATTTTTGGCAGAACACATGTCTCATTATTGCTCTTGAATAATTTCTGAACACTGTAACTCATAGTTAGTTCTATAGTTCTCTCCTGTAGCTGTTTTTAACTCTATAGCTGACTTGTGTTCCATTAAGATCATGTTGCTGCATATCTCCATTTTTAGGTGTGTGTTTATATTAAGGAAAGATTTTTTAAAAATGAGAAACAGTGTAGATAATGATTTGTTGTTCATAGAGCACGTTCAGAATGGAATCCACAGCCCTGCATACTCAGAGCCTCCCCTAATCCCTCTTGGGAAAAGACAAGTGCTGCATAAGTAAAAACTGCTCACATTTATCATTGCGGGTAGATTAGTTCAAGGTTAGGCTTGGTGGTAGTGGCTTCCTTAGCGTTGTCATGTGTGCTTTGTGGCTGAGCATAACCTGGATCTGCTCCGAGTTCAGTACTCTTTCCCCAGCACCTCTATGGTTAGCAGAACCCCAAATTGGCCAAAGGGTAATATCATACAATACATCCATAAGGTTAATCTTTCTTGCTCCTGATTAATGTTTTCTCTGAGGTAAATCTCTTGCAATGTATCACTTTTGCTGAAATAAAATGTAGTCCTTTTTTCATTATCTGTGTGTCCGCAAACATTGTAGTATTTTTGTTGTTGTTAATGAGTGTTTCCATTCATCATGTATAAAACTTCTGTCAGATGTGTATGTAGTTCTTACGTGGATGCCAGAAGAGTCAATTTGTAATTTGAGGGTTATTTTTTTTTACTTTTTTCCCATTAGGAGAAGGTTTTCCATTAACTTGTATGTCTCCTGGTCAAGATAGCATGGGAGCATTACTATTTACCACTTCCTCCTTTGTTGGCAGCAGGAGTCCAGAATGTAGTCCGCCAAGACATTGCAGCTGCCAGGGTTTCACACTTCAGAAGTGGAAAGTTGTCTTTCTTGGGGGAGAGATCCTGAATATTTATTACCTTAGAGAGACATCGATTATTTATGAAATTTCAAGACCCCTCCCTTCATTAACGTTTTACCATCAGAGTCGTTGGTAGGAGAGGAGTATGTTTATTTTTCAAAAATTTCACCACACTACTCGTACATGAAATTGAGAAGACACTATAGAAATGTGCCTTTAAAACCTTAGTGGAAAGATCAGGGTATGTGCTTTCTGTAGTGATGAGTGGCCATAATCAACTATTATCCTATCCATACATCCCTTTCTAATATGATAGTGTCAAGAGAATATAGACTTAATTGACTTGAGTTGAATGCATTGTTTAGAACTTAAAGAAAATCGTAGAAGAAATCTACATAAACTTGATTTTTAAAAATATTGATTTAAACTGGGTTATTTATCCTGGAGGAATTCCTATAATGACAAAAGCCATTTGCTACATGTAAGTTGATAAAATTGGTTTGTTATTTGTTTATTTGAAGTAACCTGCTCTGTGGATGAAAGAACAGAACCACAGGCAGGTTCTAGCTATAATAGGCTTGGATTTATACCTGCAAATGGTAAGGCTATGTTTTTGTATGTATTTCATGTTCTCTTATTAGGTTAAAACAACTTTTAGATGTTTATAGTTCTTTTTCACATATTATGCTCTTCTTTTTATCCTACTAATTTCAAATTGCATTGTATAATATCTCTTTGGATGTATGCCATGAAACAAATTGGATAAGCTCAATCTTTTGAATTAATCAGATTTTGTACAATTGAAGAAATATTCTACAATTGATTATTTGTCTTATTATCATCTAGTTTCTAAACTAATTAAACGAACACTGGAAGTTATGCTTTCCAATTAACGCCCCGTCTTTAGAAAGACAGAGCAATGCATTTATTTCTGTTATCCAATAATGAAAACTTGTAGGAGTTCGTAAAGATTTCTGACTAGGAAAAATAAAGGGTCTTTTAAAGAATACATTTAACATATTGATTGAACTACGCACACACCGTATTACCAATTAGCTTAGTGTGTTCAGTAACAATGCTGTGTTCAGATATACCAGAGAGAGAGAAAATGGCATCCATAACTCTTAATTAGTGCCATTAAAAGTATATTTTCCGTTATGGAGAAGTAAAAGTTGCTCTAAGGACAAGTTTCAAGTAAAAAAGAGATACGGTGCATTCTTTGTCTGCTTTAATAACTCTCATTCTTATTTTTTTTAAGTGATTCAGTTAGTTTTATCAGTAGACAAATCAGATAAATGTGGGGTGTCATTTTAATTGGTGAGAGTATGAAGCATTCAGGGCACACACAGTTTTTTGAGGCTCCTTTAGTTCTGTTGAATTACTGTAATATGGAATGTAAAAGAAGGCATTAATAGTGCACGATAGTTTGTGTTTGTTACATTGTGAGGTCATGCAACCAAAATGCCGACGGGGGGAGGCAGGCTCTTATCTGCCTCCCCAGACATGAGCCGATCACTCAGAATGGCTCTGCTACTCATACACACAAGCTACGCCGCAGAGAGTGGCAGAGCAGGGAGCTGGAATCCTTCAGTATTCCTCAGTGTTTCCCAGAGCCAAGTGCCTCCTGGCTCTGTGTGTGCTTAGGCTGCATGTAGCCTGAGCGCACACATGACCCTCGGGCCAGGGTTAAGGGCACACTTGCACCCTTAACCCTAGTTAAACCCCAGGGTTAGAAGTCAGGTTATGTGGAGCTCCCGATCCCAGCGCTCCACAGGAGCAGCCTAACACAGGCTGAGCGGCCCTAGCCTGGGTTAGGCTGCTCCTGAGAATAGCCTCTGTAAGTTCTCTCACTTCTTCTTGTATCCATAAGGTGCCTATGCTGATGTTTTAGTAATATGCTAACCTATGTAGACTTAACTGATTGGCGTCAAAGGCAGTTTCTGAGTTCCACATTTTATTTAGTTGGCAACCCTAATAATTTTTCACAGTTTCAGTTGCAGAATTTTTGATAATGCCAGTGGATTAATACTTCTGTGCCTGCTCTAGGACAGCTCTAGGTTCCTGTATATATTTCAATAAATACATGTATGCATGCTGACATATAGAGACACATGGGTATAAACTGTCTCCTTAAGTAGTCAAAGATTTGTTCAGGCTCACAAGGGAATATCCGAAATGATTCAGAATTTCCTTTCTCCCTTCTTTAACTGTTCTTAATACAATTAGGACAGTGAACTAGGACCAATCAATTGGCTTGGCTGCATCCGCCTCCAGAGGCAGCTATAATCCTGGGGAAGCGAAAACAGAGGCATTCTACTTCCTTATCATTGGGGAAAGGGAAGTTGACTTTGTCTGGGTGATCGTTTCCCACCTAATGATAACTATATGTGTTCCAGACTTGAAGCCAAAAGAAGTTCTTTCTCCACATTTAAATGTGGTATCTGAGGAAGCTGTATAGGTCTGGTGGGTACTATTTTGGAGGTACAGAACTTGCATATAAAGAGCACTTCCAGGTCCTACTTCCCCATTGATCCTCTAGCTGTTCTTGCATACAACTAGGCTTGCTCTCATTGATCTGGAGGTTCTTGCCAGGGTCTGGAATTTGCTGACCCAGGAGTTGTAATGCCCCTAATAAGATACTACTAT
Organism: Hemicordylus capensis; assembly: GCF_027244095.1. Lineage (NCBI taxonomy): Eukaryota > Metazoa > Chordata > Lepidosauria > Squamata > Cordylidae > Hemicordylus > Hemicordylus capensis. The sequence goes on along the minus strand of NC_069659.1, from coordinate 255,400,778 downwards.
CAGAAGCACTCTTACCCCTGGACCTTGGGGCACTGGCCTGTAGCCTCCTAGGTCTGGGGGGGGCACCTCCAAAGGCCCAGGGGACTCCTTCAGCAACTCTGTGCCACCCCACCACTGCCCCTGTCCAGAGGCTCCAGCATGCCTTTACGGGGAAAAACATGCTGCTGTGGTACGGTAGCACTAACCTGGGGTGGGGGGCAGGAGGGGAGAGTTCCCCTTTAAGGAGATATTTACCTGGAGAAGAGGGCATGGTGGTGGTGATTGCAGGAAGGGTGTGGAAGCAAGGAGGGGAGAGTCCCCCCTGTTATCCTCCAGGATGGGAGAGGGTGAGCTCCATCCAACTCCGCTCCCTTCTCCAAGTGACTGGATGGCCTCTCACCTCTCTGCTGAGCAGGCTGATTCTGGCCTTCACGTGGAGGAAGCAGAGAGGCCCATCCAGTCACTTGGGAGGAGAGGGCAGAGCTGGAAGGAGGCCGCCACCTCCTATCTCAGATGATAACAGGTAACTCTCCCCTCCTCATCCCCCACCCTCCCTGCAACTGCCACCACCATGCCACATCCCACACTCTCCCCTGGGTAAATATCTCATTAAAGGCGAGGTCTCCCCTCCTGGCCCCTCTCGGCAGCAGCGTGGTTTTTTTTAACAGTTCAAAAGAGGGGACTTTCTTCTCAAACCCCCACCACCACCACCACAATTGCGATGGGGGGGGCACTCCAAAGCCCTTCCGGTCCAGGCTCCCAAATGACCTGGGTGCACCACTGAATACTATATAATTATTTCTGAGATCATGGTGATGGTGGAGATAGTTCAATAAGTTCTAGCTACTCCACCTTTTCCTCATGAAAGCAATAGTTCCTACACTATTAGTTGGCAAGGTTGGCAAGTCTTGAAATTAGATGACTTTCTTTTTAGGTCCATGACAGGAGTTCTGATCTTTTGAATGAGCTGTCTAAAAACCTTGGGACCATTTACTTGGGTCGAGATGCCTTCTGCGTAGTCATTGGGTTGTGACAACTGAAGATGCCTTGAACGTATATGCAGATTGTTCCCTGCCTGAAAGAGCAGCTTCATGACTCCCCAATATGGAATGATGTTCTTATGTTCCCCTACCCCACGCCCACCTGTTCATATATGCCTATGGTGATGTTGCTATTTGTGACATGTGACACATTTTGATCCATTGTTGGAAGCCTAGAAAATTTGAATAAACCACTTGGCTCTTGAGCCAGTTGATGCCTTTGGAGGACTCTGCTTTGTCACTGATGTCGTAGGCTACTAGCTTCTCCTTGCATTGGACCCTCAAGCTTGGAGATTTGCAGCTGTGATGATCTGCACCTCCAGCTTAATCAGAAATCTTTAAGGAAGAGGGTGTTGCTTACAAGTCCAGCAAGGTGGATTGTTGCTGCTAAAATGGGCACACACAGCTTCAGGGGAATCATTGCCATAAGGAGTTAGCAAGCAACTTTCTGGGATACCATTCATTTGGTCGCCATCTGTGGGAAGTCCCTAGTTGATGGTCCATTCCTTTGCTGGGCACTATGAATTTTTATGCATGAGCTATTATGGATTCAGTCTGCAAGAAGCTTTTGCAAGGCATAATCTGTAATTCTGAAGTTTTGCTTGCTGAGAACAAGCACTCTTGTAATGCACTCCTAAAAGCCACTATATAGTCAGATGGGTGGTTTACATAGAGTTCAGTGACGTGGCATTTTCAATAAGCCCAGGATGTAGCATTGTAGAGGGTTGAACTGCTACAGTACCTTTAGCCAGTATCAACATCTGCATGAACATTTAATACCAAATAAATAGGAACATAGGAAGCTGCCATATACTGAGTCAGACCATTGGTCTATCTAGCTCAGTATTATCTTCACAGACTGGCAGCAGCTTCTCCAAGGTTGCAGGCAGGAATCTCTCTCAGCCCTATCTTGGAGAAGCCAGGGAGGGAACTTGGAACCTTCTGCTCTTCCCAGAGCGGTTTCATCCCCTGAGGGGAATATCTTACAGTGCTCACACTTCTAGTCTCCCTTTCATATGCAACCAGGGCAGACCCTGCTTAGCTATGGGGACAAGTCATGCTTGCTACCACAAGACCAGCTCTCCTTCTCCCAATGAATGGAAGGGAATGAAATGGAGTGGATACTGATGGTATTTGGGGTTCCAGAGGCATTTAGACATCAGCTTTTGTAACTAATATTTGATAGTGACTTTTTATAATTGAAAACTTGGTGGGGGGGTTGGATAGGTTACATGTTTCTGCACATGTGAAGAAACAAAACAAAATTCACTTATTCCTAAATAACCTCTGCAGAATTCTTTAACTTAATTCTGTGAATATTTCATGAATGTTAGAGTTTTATTCTTATGATCTTTCTTTTTCTTGTTAGAGAAAGCAGAGATTTCCTTATGATGCACTATTTTGTTATTCATCCAGTCAGAATGGTCTTCCTTTATTTACATATTAACATATCTCACAAAAGTTTCAGTATCGCTAAATAATCGTGTTTTTCTTCACTTTAAAACTTTGTGTCTTGCATTTCTCACTTCAGCACTGAGTGAGCTCTCATAATTATTAGTCACTTCATTAAAGTGCAAATAGTTTTTTAGTCTTGATAGGAAGACATATAAATGGAATTTAAATGTTAAAAGTAGGAAATAAATCTGGAGACTTACATTTTTAAAAATATTCATATCATAGGCATAAGAACAAAAATTAATGATCTGTCACATGCAGAATAATTCCATATTTGCTTCAGTTTTGATTTTTGGTTACACCTGGAGAGTTGAAAGCATTCCCCACTTGAGCGTTTTTGTTTATTAAGTAGCCTGTTGCTGAAGCTGGTGTGTAGATAGTGGAGACTGCACTTGTGTGGATTGACTGGTTCTTTAGTTGATTTGGGTTTCAAAGGCGTTGGTTCTGGGGGCTCCAATTTGCAGGTTCTTTCAGGTTCTGATTCAGTGCCAGGCTGGAACTGGGTCTATTGTTGGTCTTGCCTCCTTAGGGTCAGACTCACCAAGTTACTACTCAGGAGAGGGGTCATGATAAGCAGTGCTGGTTTGCTAGTTGTTACAGCTACTATGCCTTAATAGAAGCAGTGGAACCTAAAGTTAAAAACTGCAGGACTGCAGAGTAGGGATGTGCAAAACGTTTCAGGTACAGAACGATCTGTACCCGAAACAGCGAATTTCGGGTGATTCGGATCCGAACCGAATCACCCTTCTGGCCCTCCGAAATTCTTCGTAGCTGAACCGAATCACCTCCGTTTCAGCTCTGAATATTTGGATTTTCTGATTTTGACGTCTATTTGAATTTCCCGCCTTTTTGCCTCCCATTGACTTCAATGCAGAAAGGTCTGAAATTCTTCTACTTGAATTTCGGGTCCCAGGGGCAAAATAGTGGGGTGGGGTGGTAGTGCCTAATGGGTGGAGGCTGCCATCCCAATTGCAGAGGGATTGGGCAAAGGGCTGATTTTTGGTGAATTGTTGAAGTTTTAGTGTCTTTGGGGCAGATTGGGGGCATAACGTGGGATCTAGGCCAAAAGCGTGGGGTGGGGTGGTAGTGCCTAATGGGTGGAGGCTACCACCCCAATTGCAGAGTGATTGGGCAAAGGGCTGATTTTTGGTGAATTGTTGAAGTTTACGCGTCTTTGAGGTTTTCCCCCATTAGGTATATTGGAGGGTGTATCGCTTCACATCGGAGAGAAAGGGGTGGCCGAGAGCGGTGTGGGGTTTGTGGTAGTGCCGGGTAGGGGCAAGGAAGCTACCTGAATTTTTTCAAAGGATTTGTGCAGAGGGCTGATTTTTGGTGAATTGTTGAAGTTTACACGTCTTTAAGGTTTTTCCTCATAAGGTATAATAATGGAGCTTTCAGCAGCCCCATAAGTGCACTTGGGGGGTGCTGGGGTGGCCCAGAGCGAGTGGTGGTGTAGTGCACATAGGTTGCCAACCACCCCCATGGGTTTCTAACCCATGGGGTACTTGGTTCTGTTGTTTCTGAGGTGTTCTGAGTGTGGATTCTATCATAGCAAATAAGAGTGGATTCATGGTGTCTCATGAATCCACTCTAATTTGCTATCATAGAATCCACACTCAGAATACCTCAGAAACAACAGAACCCTGTACCCCATGGGCTAGAAACCCATGGGGGTGGTTGGCACCCATGTGAACTACACCACCACTCGCTCTGGGCCACCCCAGCAACCCCCAAGTGCACTTATGGGGCTGCTGAAAGCTTCATTATACATTATGAGAAAAACCTTAAAGACGCGTAAACTTCAACAATTCACCAAAAATCAGCCCTCTGCCCAAATCCTTTGAAAAAATTCAGGCAGCTTCCTTGCCCCTACCTGGCACTACCACCAACCCCACACCGCTCTAGGCCACCCCTTTCCCCCTGACGTGAAGCGATACACCCTACATTATACCTAATGGAGGAAAACCTCAAAGACTCATAAACTTCAACAATTCACCAAAAATCAGCCCTTTGCCCAATCACTCTGCAATTGGGGTGGTAGCCTCCACCCATTAGGCACTACCACCCCACCTCACTCTTTTGGCCCCAGGACCCGTTTTTTAAATCCGAATCAATTCGGATTCGGATTAATTCGGATCCGAATCGAATCAGGGGTGATTCGGGTGGGAAATTCGGATACAGAACAGAACAGGGGTGTTTCAGTTCGGATCCAAATCGAAACACCGAAAATCCGAATTGCACACCCCTACTGCAGGGGCAAGAAAGAACTCCTGCTTGTGCTTCCTTGAGCAAGTGACAGCACAGGAAATGGTGCTGTCTACGGTCTATAATAGGACACTTGGACATCCTCCAGTAAGCTTATGCCCATCACACCATTGTTGCCAGAATGTGTGTGTGTGTGTGATGCAAAATCAAATAAATAATTAATAATAATAATAATATGGTACATTTTATTTAATGGTAGTATTAGGTGGGTGTCTTTCCTCATCACTGAGATAGCAGAATAGAGAAGCTAAAAGTTTTTTAAAATGTTTCAAATCTTTCCTCCCCTATACACATTAAGCCCCAGTGAATACAGGGGTGTTTATTTGTGAGCAAACATGCATTGGCCTAGACTGTAACAGTTACTGTAGTTCAGTTTATGGAAGGGAGGATACAGGGAAATGCAATGAAAACAAGGTGAGAGCTAATGATACACCTATTTAAATTAGGCATGCTGTACAACCAGTACTGCTTATCATGACCCCTCTCCTGAGTAGTAACTTGGTGACACTCTATGGATGTGAAAGCTGGACTTGGAAGAAGCAAGATAGAAAAAGTATTGACGCTTGCTGGAGAAGACTTTTGATAATACCATGGACAGCCAGGAAAACAAAAACAAAAATTGATCATAGAACAAATCAATCTAGAATTTATACTCGAGACACAAATGACCAGGCTCAAACTATCATACTTTGGACACACTATGCGAAGACATAGCTCCCTTGAGAAGTCCATAATGCTGGGGAAAGTTAAAGAAAAGAGAAGAGGACGACCAGCAGCAAGGTGGAGGGACTCAATTACGACAGCAATGAATGCACCACTGAGATACCTTAAAGGCCAAGTTGAAGACAGATCATCCTGGAGAGAATATCTATATGGTCGCTAAGAGTTGACACCAGCTTAATCAATCGGTCAATCCAATATGCCCATTATAGAAGTTAATTCTAGAGCAAAGTATACATCACACTTTAACTTATCTATCGCAACGCCAGCCTTTAAAGTCATTGGCTAAATATGTTGGTTCAGTGTTATAGGAGTATGT
>NC_069659.1:255377500-255390000 GCF_027244095.1 Hemicordylus capensis | reverse complement strand
TGTTTTGTGTATATTTTGTCTCCCTAAGCTTTCCTTCTTTCTGCAGATTCTGTTCCCAATCCATAGGTGTATTTTGATGAGTTATGCCTGGTAATCACACATGTGGTACACTATATAGTATCATATAACAGGTGATCAGACTGTAATTTAATGATAGAGCACTTCCTTTGTATGCAGAAAGTTCCAGGTTTAATCTCTAGCATCTCCAGATATGTATGTGGGGGGAAAACACCTTTCTGAACCCTTGGAGAGCCACTGCCCGTCAATGTAGACAATACTGTACTGGGCTAGATGGATCGTTGGACTAATTCAGTATAAGACAGCTTTCTTTTCTTTTAATAGCCCCCTAGTGAAAAGTTTGCTTTAGTGACAACACAATTTGCCAGGAACTTATCTTGTGGTCTGGCCTCTTTAACATAAGTAGGAGGGGTCCCAAGAGTAAGACCAGATCTTTGCACAGCTCCTGTTCATTCATTCATTCATATTTAAAAATATTTATATACCGCCCAAAACTTGCATCTCTTTAATTTTAATTTTAATTTAATTGGGACTTGATCAAGGGATGTTTTTGGAGGATTGCATCCAAAGACTTCAATACTAAAACTATATCTATCTCATTTCAAGGAATAGTTGTGTGATCTGCCTGTTTTCTCTAGCCTTGACCTTCTTCTTATAAATCCAGCAGATGGGGATTGATTGGCTGGATCTAAGAGGTAAAATTAATGCCTTGTTGCAAAAGAGAGTGGTCCCAACCACCTTGAAGAAGTAGTTGTAAGACTGTTACTTTTAAAAAAACCCTTTGGACTTGGGCACTGTCACAACTTCCAGTTGGTTAAAAAATACTCTCTTTTTGAGCAAAGTGGTGTTAACAGACAGCTTCCCCACACTTCATTGGAATATTGAACATTGGAGAGGAGAGCTGGTCTGGAGAGGAGAGCTGGTCTTGTGGTAGCAAGCATGACTTGTCCCCTTAGCTAAGCAGGGTCTGCCCTGGTTGCATATGTATGGGAGACTTGATCTGTGAACACTAAGATATTCCCCTCAGGGGATGGAGCTGCTCTGGGAAGAGCAGAATATTCCAAGTTCCCTCCCTGGCTTCTCCAAGATAGGGCTGAGAGAGATTCCTGCTGCCTGCAACCTTGGAGAAGCCGTTGCCAGTCTGTGAAGACAATACTGAGCTAGATAGACCAATGGTCTGACGCAGTATATGGCAGCTTCCTATGTTCCTATGTTCCTAATATTCTGGCTTCATGCAAGAATTCAATAGAAGCATAGCATAGACAAGCACTTGGTCCCATAGAGAAAGCTGAACGTCCTTGGTTCAAGCAACAGTGTTATGCAGAAACTGAACCATGCAAAAGTTGCCTTGGAAGGGTGGCACACCCACACTAAATCAGGTACATCCTTGGTTAAGCTTGAGTTTCTGATGCAACAAAAGGAATGATAAAAGCATGTGAAACGGGAGAGCGTTTGACCTATTCAGACATACAGTGAAGATCAGGTCAGGTCCCCAAACTAGTTAGGCAGTTATACTGTATATTATATAAATAATACAGCCCTTTTGTTCTACACTTTCTCTGAATATCTGCTACCGCATCCACACCCTCTTCAGGTTCAGTCCGCTTTATCCAACTTGATATTTAGAGTTTGCCCACCCTTGGGATTTTGCAGGGGACAGAACCTTATTTAAAAATCCTATCCTTCAGACAAGGTGTAGTTGGTTCCTGTGAAGGATGTTCGCTGCTGCTGCTGCTCTGGAAATTGGGTAGCTCAAGCTTCCCGCTACTACCTCAGAAACTTACTTGGCTGAGTACCCACCTTGTGCATGCACCTTTCCCCCTTTCTAAGCAGAATCACTTGACTACAGAGCTCCAAGTCAGAACTCTGGAGTGTGGGGTCCAGAAATCACTACTGAGTCAGAATCACAAGCTTTGAGAGCTTCTTGTTCTGTGTGTGCTGAAGGGAGTCCTGCACTGGACACCTTTGGCCACTCTTGGAAACCAGAATCCTTGGTTCACTTTCTGTGTGGTCTTCTCACAGGGCCATCCCTGTGCTTGACTACCTGAGAGCCCCAAGTGGAATCCTAGAGAGAAACCTTGTGGCTGGATCATCTTCTATGTGGGTTTCCTGCAAGCTAACAACTGTACCTGACTGCCAGGGAACCCCAGTACTATTCTTTGCTAGCTATGGGCATGTGTAGTGCCACAGACCTTGGCATTACATGTGCACTCCTCCCCTTGCCCTCGCTTTGACAATCTTTGTGAGGGATCCCAAATCTTCCCCAGGATGGGAGGTTCCTCCCTTTTGGCATTGTGCATGAAACAGCAGATATAGACAGGTAACAAAATTCTCTTTCTCCTCTATTCACAGGCGTGCTCTCTCTCTCTCTCCTTCTTTTGCTCACATTCCAACACCCACCAGCAGCCATGCTATTAGAGCCTTTATTCCCACACTCTTGCTTCCTCTTTATCTAGTCCCTGGAAGCTGCTGTCACTCCTTGTGCAACTGTGACAGTATTAAGGTGCCAAATACCACTATATTTTCCTGTGCTTCTGCTGTGTCAATACACTTTACTTCTTTGTTTCAGAAGTCTTGTCTCAGAATCTGTTGCTCCTCTGGGGCACCCTAATGTAGAGATTGGCCTGTGTCCAGACAGTGGCCTGTTTGTTATGCCCTCCTGAAAATTTGATTTTCAAGCTAATTCCCTCAGTTTGTGCTGGGTGAATTAGCATAGATACACATATGTGTCATGAAGATGTGCGTGAACAAGTGTAGTAACAGTAATTGGCGTGTATTCATGGTATGAATGGATGGAACTTATTTGGACTCATTTAAGTCTAGTTTCAGGCCTGGTTTTGGCACAAAATGCCTTGCTTGACCAGATGGGTGACTACGCTGAGAGAAGAATGAGGAACTGTGCCCCTGCTAATTCTCTTGGACCTCTCAGCAACTTCTGTTACCATCAAGCATGTTGCTTTTCTGGATCGGCTGTCTTAGTTGGGAACTGGAGGACCAGTGTTACAGTGTTTCTGTTTCTGTCACGACAGTTGATTTCAGAAGGTGGTTCTGAGAGACTGCTGCTTGGCCGCACAGTACCTTGTCACCCTTTGGATCCCATCTTGTGCTCTTTAATGCCTTTTTTTTTTTAAGTTAACATGATACTCCACTAAGGGGAAGATCAAAGTGGCTAACAATCATAGAACTAAAATGAGGAAAATGAAATGGGAAAGGAAAACAATGAAACATCAACATCCACAACAGAGAAAAAGTGAGCAGTTTCAGGAATGAGACTGGTGGCTTATCTGAGAGATTAAAAGCTTGCAAAAAGAATTGTTTGCAGGAGGTGCTGGAATTCTGCTTGGTTGGGAATTGCCTGATCTCGCAGGACTGGGAGTTCCACAAACTGGGTGCTCTTAAGTAAAAGGTTCTTTCATGCATCACGTTTGAACTTTTGAAAATACTGGGATGTTCAGAGGGGCCTCATCAACTGACCTTGGGAGTTGTTCAGGCGCTCCTTCTGGTACTTTGGTCCTAAGTTGTTTAGGGCTTTAAAGATAGAAACCAGCATCTTGAATTGTGCTCAGAAACAGAAGAGCAGGTAGTGTAGCTGATACATGAAACCACTGAGGGATGTATCATCAATGTGCTGACAACACCCAGCTCTCTTTCTCCTTTTCATTGGAATGGGTTGAGGCTGTGAAAGTGCTGAATTGGTGTCTGAGATGAGTGGCCAACATCCCAACTGATGAAGTGTATATGCTTCAAGGGATTGTGAGAGTGTGGCAGAAGCCCTCTTACAACTCCGATCCTCTTGCATGTGCACTGTTGTTCAAAAGCCAGCATAGAGTAGTGGTTAGAGTGTTGGACTACAACTGGGAAGACCCGAGTTCAAATCCCTATTCAACCATGAAACTCACTGGGTGACTCTGGGCCAGTCATGTATCTCTCAGCCTAACCTACTTCACAGGGGTGTTGTGAGGATAAAAATAACCATGTACACCGCTCTGAGCTCATCGGAGGAAGAGCGGGATATAAATGTAAAATAAAAATAAGAGCCCTTCAAGTCCTTTAAGAGCCCTTCAAGAGAAGAACTTGTCTTGTGGTAGCAAGCATGACTTGTCCCCTTAGCTAAGCAGGGTCTGACCTGGTTGCATATGAATGGGAGACTAGAAGTGTGAGCAATGGGGATGGAGCCACTCTGGGAAGAGCAGAAGGTTTCAAGTTCCCTCCCTGGCTTCTCCAAGATAGGGCTGAGAGAGATTCCTACCTGCAACCTTGGAGAAGCCACTGCCAGTCTGTGAAGATAATACTGAGCTAGATAGACCAATGGTTGGACTCAGTATATAGCAGCTTCCTATGTTCCTAAGCCCAAAGCACTCTCCATGCTCCAGAAGGAGTGTTGTTTCCAACAAGATTGGAAACAAGTCGCTGGCCCTTAGTGGCATGTGTCCGATCATGCAAAGCCCTTCTGAAGCACAGGGAGCACTCTAGAGTCTAAGGGCTCTTGTGCAATAGCATGCATGCAGAGGAATTGGGGTAATTGTGTGAAGGCTCCCATTATACCCCTTCAGTCCAAGATGTCAGCTAGTAACACTGCAGGAACACCAAAAAACAAGCTGTCAGGATGAGGGTGGTGTTGCTCAACAGTTTGCCTGGGAAAATGGTGTTCATCATATTTTGGATGTGGTTGCACTCCCCTTAAAGTATCAGAATTGCAACTTGAGGATGCTCCTAGATCCAGGTTTGTCCTGGAGGCCCAGGTGGTATCAGCTAGCTGAGGCAAGTATATCAAACGTGGTAGATAGAGTTAGCCTGGCCATAGTTAGCTATGCTCTGGTAACCATGAGGTTAGATTACTGCAGTGCATTGTACATTTGGAAATGTTAGGTGCAGAATGAAGCTGCAAGTTAGTGTCATATGAAGCTGCAAAACTGCTAACTGAGTTTAGGCAATGAGATTGCATCTCAACAGTGTATGAAGAGCTCCACTGGCTCCTAAACACAGTTCATGCTGGTGCTTACCTTTGCCTAGAACCTGGGCACTGGAAAGAATGCTATCAGTCTGCCCTTCTCCAGGTCCCTCCATCATTTGTGGAAAAGCGGATGGTTTCCCAGTTGAGGCATCCCATTTTGTGGAACTCTCTGAAGCTCACCTTTTTCAATGTATTTTACCCATCAGACAAAGTATTTTTATTCAGGCTTTTAATATCTGATGCATTTTAATATTAACTGTTTTTCACTCGCTGTTTTTATGCTGAATTTTGTTTAGGGTTTTGATCTTTTCTCTCCCCCCACCCCCATTGTAAACTGCCCTGATAATTTTTATTGAAGGTAATTTATAAATCAAGCAATCAATACAAGTAATTGAATAAATTTTGGGTACTCGGTATAGGGATGATACATACATGAACCAAGCTGTGTATGATTCATTGGGAATGCTCTAAAGTTAATTCACACCTATTTGACATATATTCATATGCTTATTGCATATTGTTCCCAGAACTTATGTTTTTACTCTGTTATGGTTATCTGCCCTTTTTAAAGGCTTTCTGAAGAGTTTTTAGACAGGATTTTGTTTCTGCATGCCCATCTTATTTTCCTTGCAGTGCCTGGATAGCTTGTTTGCAAAGTTTACTTGGCCACAACATCCCTTGAGGCTTGATTCAGGACAGCATGAGCATGCAGCCCTTGAAACTATGTCAGATAGTCCCTAGATCCTAAAAGGTTCGCTACCCCTGAGATAAAGTATCATGTTTAATGGCCTCATCTTTTTTTCCCCTTTAAGTGTTTGTTTTAACGCCCCATGTGAAACATTCTAATGGGATACAATGGGATACAATGTACAGGATTTTTTGGTGCATATTATAGTGTAGACATTTATGATGATTAGAAAATTGCAATAAGATTCTTTAAAAATGATTCTCTATTTCTGTTAAACATTAGAAAATATTCCTCTGGCTGACTCTAAATTCCTAATATCCAGGCCACCTTTTAATTTTAATTTGTACAATAGGGTCTTGTACACTTGTCTGTGATGGAACAAAACATAGGTACTCTGTAGGTGGAATATAAACTCACATAAAAAATACACATACATTTTTAAATGCTGCAATACAGCTTAAAACATTTTTGAATGAGGCATTATAGCTTCTTTACATAGAATGTTATGTTTTACTTTATTGTCCAGCCTGTCTAAAGAGGAATATTCACATAATTATTTATTTGACTGATACATAAATTTAACAAGCCTAAATGGATTCTACAGCAGAATACAGAACTAAAATCCCCTTATATTTGTAGACTAATTATAAGCTTAATTGTAAATTTTAGAATAGAAATATCAAGCTCAGGCATTGTGCAGATTATTTTAAGCTAGCTTCTTTGTCTGAAATCAAGTTTCAGATACAGTTGTACAAATTTAGATTTAAAGTGATGCATATATTGAAAATTCAGATTCAGCAAAAGGAAGACACACACATGTATGTACAAACAAATACAGAAACCTTCCTTGTTAACAGCTGATTGCATGATTCTGAGAAGTGAGAGAAGAAAAGTTGAGTTAAGAAAAATAAAAAAGTTCCCTAGTAGTAATATATAAACAATTGCACATAACAAACTGCAGGATGCTTGAACACTGGGCATCCAGCAGCAAAGAACAATGTCTGGACAAGAGAAAGATTGTATGTAGAGTAGGGGAGAATTCATGTGTGCAGAGTGAGAGAGAGAGAGACCGACCATTGTGTCATGCATTTTGTGTTTCCATGAAAGAAATGCTTCAAACCAAGCAGGATAAAAGGAAAGAGAATATTAGACCTCAGCCTCCTGTACTATTTTACTGTAGCAGCAATGGACTTCCCTATAGAATGTTTTCAAAGAGCTATGGCAGAGGGGACAGAGGACAGCTGGACTTAGGCCGCCTAGCCTTGGCCCCAGTGGTACAGAAGGGGAGACGACGAAAGTTCCAGTACAGTGGATCGAAAAGTGTGTTTGACAGCCAGGTGAGCTGCTTGTTTTGCTCGCACTCCCCAGGGTGCTTGAGACTCTCTTTGGAAGGGGAAGAAAGGTATCAGAGCTGACTCCAGAGAGATAAAAATGGGCCTGAAGGGTTGATGCTTCTGTCCCTTATGTGATACGAAAGAGGTCTAGAAGGGTAGAAATTTCAAATTAGAGTCTCAGCTAGGGTGATAAAGGGGCCTGATACATTTCTGCTGTATTTAGAGTAGAGAATTACCCAATATGTAAGGGGAAAAGGGAAGCAGCAACCTTTTCTAACATGCAAATGTAATACTGCAAATATTTAATAACCAGGAGAAAAGGGAATTCAGCATTCTGGTTTTTGGATCAGATAAGTTAATGCAGGTGTTGGGGCTAGTTCAGACAGGCCAAAATTGTATAATTCAGATTTGTATCAACCATCAAAAATACTTACGATGGCTAGTTCACATATGCATATTCAGTCTGGGCAGCCACAAATCATACAGTTTAAAGATGAGACCTAATTTCTAAATGAATTACCTTTTAGTCACTGCCAATTTATTGGATATGCATTTTTATTGTTTTGGGGGTTTTTTTTGGTTCAGATCAGCTCTCCCAGATGAGAGCAGTGTGCACATAGCCTTGCTTAATTAAAATTAAGTATGAAAATTTCATGATATGAGCATGTTGGTTTTGATTTTAAAATGATCTCTTTTTACTAGCTGTGTAGATACTTTGACAAACTTGTATGCGATAAATTCTAGCAGAATGTCACCAGTCTTACAACTTGTGCACAGATTTGTAGTTTTTTGGTCCTTGGTCATGAGGTATAGAGCACATGCTCAGTGGCAGAGCACATGCTTCATTTGGAGAAGGTTCCAGTTTCAATGTCTGGCATTTCTAGGTCAGCCTGGGAAATACCTACTTAGTGTTCAAAAACAAAAACCTGAAGCGTGGAAGTCTACATTGGCTTCTAGTCAGGTAGGTAATGTTGAACTGGATTGACCAATCAAATGGCCCAACTCAGTATAAGACAGTTGCATATGCTGATGTCACACAGGTAGGCAGGGCTACAGACTCTTCTACCTATGTCCATGATCAAGATGATAGTGGGGGAAAGAATTCTTTTCACATGGCACAGACAATTGTATAGGTGAATTATGAGCATCTGCTTGATCTGAGCATGCGCCTGAATACCACCATATCCTGCACTTACCATTTTAAGACCACTTTGGCTGTTGCTAAATCTGTTATTGCTGCTCTGATGGCTGTTTCACAGTCAGTATGTGAGAATGCACAATTTATAAACAATAACAAAATGTAAACAGTGCCTTCTAAACAAGGATAATGGAAGAACATGATGTAACAGGACAAGGTAATTTTTTTATGATGGTTCACTCAGAGGATTTATTTGATTTCTACCCACCTTTTGAGCAAAAGATCCTCAAGGCAGCTTACAATAGATTGTAATAATGTAATAATTTAAAATGCACACAGATGCACATAACCCAGCAGCCCTTAATTCTGTGACTCATGGCAGAGACCAGAGTTCTTCCTTTTGGGTTTGCAGTCAACGTTGAAGCACACTGATATTTCTTTCTGGCAAAGTGGGGGGAAATGAATTTCTTGCACCTGCTCATCCTTTGGTCAGTGGTGAGGGTTAGATTGATCTTCCCCTTGCCAAGATGTTCTGTATGTTCAAGATGTTCAAGTACTGTAATAAAATTTATCTTGATGCAAAGCAATTTTGTATCTTGCAGTGTTCAGCATTGTAATCCTGGACCTGCACTTGTGGCATTTCTGGCTGCCATGTCCAGTTCTAAAGTGCTTGAAACTGGCTGTTGATCTTTGGTCTGCACCAGTGTTTCCTCTAACATGGATTCCCAGATGTTGTTGACTACAACTCCAGTATGTAGTTGTTGACTACAACTCCAGTATCTCCAGCTGCAATGTGGATTGTACTGAACCGGCCCAGCAGCAGCACATCTCCAAAGCTCACCTGGCCTCTGTATATGTCCATGTACAGAGGCCAGGTGAGCTCCAGGGACATGCCACTGCCATGCAGGATGGCAACCGGAGCGCCTCAGCGGCGTGCATTTCTGGCAGAACTGCTGGTTAAGAGCGTTGATTAGTTTCATGTTAAAAGTACCTCTCGCTGCCCCCCAGTGCCGCCCTCGCTATCTGAATTTATTTTTTGAAGCTGGAACACTTGGAATGTTCCAAACGGAACAGGCTTGTTCCGTTCTGAGCTTGGAACAAGACCCCCTTATTAGGGGTGTTCTGTTCTGAGCTCGGAACACTCGAAATGCCCCATTCTAGGTCAGATGGTTCTGAGCTTGAAATGTTCTGTACATCTCTGTTTCCTACATCTAAGAAAGGAGATTTGGTTTGGTTTTAAATAGGGATGTGCACTAAACCGGCAATTGCCGGTTTGAAGGTTGTGGGGGTAGCTTTAGAGTCCAGGGAGGGTGCTCTTACCACACCCTGCTGCATTTCTCCCACTGGTGCTGTGTTAAAAAATGGTCCCGTGGGCTGGCAACATACCTCCTTGCCACCCCCGGTGCACATTGGACCGGAAGTACCCAAGTGCTCGTGTGTACAATAATGCTATCCCCCACACCTTGGACCACTGGACTTTCAAACCCGTCTGGAGATCTGTAAAAGGGCCTCCGAACCAGTTTGTGCACATCCCTAGTTTTAAATGTGCATTGTGTAAGAACACCATCCTTTTCCTGTTTCTGTGGTGGTTCAGTCAAAAGTTCATTTGAAGTGACAACAGAGATAATCCTGTTGGGGATTATTGCAGCCAGTCAGAAGCAATATTCCTCACTACCCCAAAATTTAAAGGAAATAACCAGCCTCCCCTCTCCCTTCCTTTTTTGGCATTGCACTATCACGTGTTGCATTCTGGCATTCTCATTGCCAACTAGAGTACCCTGCCCTTTTTACATACACATGCTGGGGTAGCAAACAAAAGTTTATTGATCTAAAATAAAATTCCATATTTCATGCATTATTAGCCTGAGCAACCCATTTTGTTCCCATTACTATTTTGTTTATTTTATAATGAGTACATTTATCCTGACTTGCACAGTATAAATGTTTCCAGTTATAGTGTGCCTTTTGTGGGAAACATCCTCTGTAGATAATTTTCACATTGTGGTTTTCAGGGTTTCCAAGATATTTGCCATGTTGCTAGGGTTCTTTGGTTTAAAATCTTAGTTTATTCTGTGGTATGGGCTTCATTTAATGCTTTTAAAAACATTTATGTTTTATTTTGTGATTACCACAAGTGGGGGGGGGACGTTCTGCTTTGACTTCATTTTTGTTTCATTCTTGACTGAATTCAGTGCTAACACACTGCTGTCTTGGTTGCCTAGTTTATTTTCCAGATGCATTTGCTAGGAGGTAGAACAGATCTTGCCATATATTGGCAGTATTATGGAGTTAGAATCTTGGCTAAAGTCCCTGGAGATCACAAATGATCACACTTGTTCATGGTAAAAGAACTAAAAGTAACACATATTGCAGATTAGTTCCAGCCAATAGCATTATTTATTTAACAATGAATGAGTACAGAACAGCTCTTTAAAATCTGGTTCAGCGTGGGTAGCATAGAGCTGCCATGCAAGGTGATTTGGAAGACTATCAAACCACAAAAAGCAGCATTTGGGGGCGGTATTAATGATTTGACTTAGAAAAGAAAGAAAATCCAGGTTACTGTTTTATATCAGTTGTTGGCAAGAACATTCAGAGGTCCTTTTAAGACTAGGTTACCCAATTGTTTATGCACAGAGTAGGAAGAACAGGATTGGAATCTCTCTGTTGACCACTCATTTGCCTTCTTCCTTCCTTCCTTTCTTCCTTCCTTCCTTCCTTCCTTTCATGCACTTTTCCTGTAAAAACATACCTAACAATAATGCTTTTGAGTAGCTTTTTTTAAAAAAAGCCGGGGTAAAATAAAAAACAAGACCTTGATGATTTGAAATAGCTGACACAGAAAAGAGAAGATAAACAATTTGTTTTCACCTGTGCCTGAGAATTTTTCTGAGAAGGATCACACCTTTTCTGCTTCTCAACATATATGCATTGTTTTCAGAATTACTAAATAATGAATATATGTTGAGAGGTTAGGAAGGGGTATACAAAATGTATATCAGTAAGAGAGAAGATAGAGACATTATAGTGCTCATGCGTACCCATGCGTGTGTATATATAAGGACTTTTTCAGCACACCCTTTCTCTCACTCCTATGCAAATAATATCACACACTTCCCTACGCTACACACACTCTGCTTTCACACACACACACACACACTTGCATGTGTGCATTCCCCTAGCTCAGAAATATTTATTTATTTAACATATGCCTTCTACCTACATATAGATCTCCTGGAGAGGGCTCATCTTATGTGAAGCCAAGAGGAGTCCTCTGATCAGGAGCTAACAGCATGCCAGTGAGTCAGGGAGGTGGGATGGGGAGAGCAAAGAGCAAGCTGTTGCTCAGCCAATAGGGCCTCTCTCCTGCAGAGTCCCAGGGACATTGGTCCCCTCACCCATGTTTAATTATAGCCACACCCCTGACTCCACATAATCTAAATTCTGGAAGATATGTAAAATTCATGTTGTATTTGAAAGTGTAGACGCTATTTGTGGGTCTACTCTGTGTGTGACTTCAGAAAAGCTTTCATGTAGAATTCTGAATCTCTTGAAAGTGCTCAAAGTTAAGAATCTGAAGCACCCATTACACTCCTGCTTCTGATCCCTTGGAGCAGAACCAAGCATTATTGTTCAGCTCCATTGATATATATTCTCCATCAATTTTTGAACTCCAGGTTGCTATATTGTAAGAAATCCTGCATATAGATTGTGTAGTTATTATTTTGATCATTGTTGCTTGTGCCTGTTTTTTGTTTTGTTTTTAATTTGAGCCACTGCCACATAATGACAATTTCTTTTATTGTCCCCCTAGTGTTTTATTTTTGTGCTGTGGATAATTGTGCTGTTTCATAGAGCACATGAGTGATATTTTTCATCTTTTAAAACCAACAAAATACCTCACAATACCAGTAACATACAGAATAGGACGATCAGAAAGCTACAACGGGTCCAGAATGCAGCGGCTCGTTTACTTATGGGTGCCAGAAAATATGACAGGTAACACCTCTCCTGCAGTCATTGCACTGGTTGCCTATTCGCTACCGAGTTCAATTTAAGGTCCTGGTTTTGACCTTCAAAGCCTTGCGGGGTTTGGCACCTGTTTACGACTTGCCTCTCCCATCCAGTTACATCCCATCCGGTCAGATCTGCTCAGATGGCCCTTTTGTCAGTCCCTGATTTCTGAGAGGTTCGGGGCGCTAGGACCTATGAAAGGGCCTTCTTGGTTGCCGCCCCACTTCTCTGGAATTCCCTTCCCCTGCAGATTCATTTAGCTTCTTCCTTGTCGATTTTTAAATCTTTATTGAAGACTTTTCTTTTTCGCCAGGCTTGTACCCTGTAGTTTATCTATTTTTTTCCTCTGTTAGT